>NC_080671.1:349789798-350089798 GCF_030247195.1 Topomyia yanbarensis | reverse complement strand
TTTTAATTTGATTGACAATAAAATATTTTAGGTGTGAAACATGTAAAATTTACGTGAAAAGTGTTATGGAAAATATTTATATGTTTTTGCATATGATAAGTAAGTCAAAGAGAATAGGGAAAGAGACGAATAGTGTGAAGCCAAAAATACCTTATTGAGCAGACCAATCGTGCAATGTAAATAAACATTACTCATGCCTGAGTTGGAGGAGATAAGTATTGTAAATCTATCAAAAAAAGAAATTTGAATTTTCGTCAGAATTTAGTGCAATCGTGATTGTAAGGTGCATTCTAGAGTCTATGTATGAGTA
The DNA here is from genome assembly GCF_030247195.1 of Topomyia yanbarensis. Lineage (NCBI taxonomy): Eukaryota > Metazoa > Arthropoda > Insecta > Diptera > Culicidae > Topomyia > Topomyia yanbarensis. The sequence goes on along the minus strand of NC_080671.1, from coordinate 350,089,488 downwards.
AAAACAAGCTTAAGAATTATTTCATCTCTTTGTTTCAAAATGCACATCGTTTGATAAACAAATCCAACGATCGACAAAAGGTTTGTTTTCAAAATATAATAGGAGTCATTTAAAGTGCTGCCTTTGGAAACGGTTGCCAAATTCTAGTGTTGAAATCATCGTAAAGGGAGTGTTGCCGTTTTGACTGATTTTCACTCTGCGTCTCTTTCACTATTCTCTTTGAAGTAAGTGATAATTTTTTTGAGTGATAGGAAGGGCAATAGATAGACAATTTTATCAGTGTTCTCTTCTGTAAGATTTCGGCGAGTTGTGATTCGATGACGATCCGATTTATCTGCTCAAAAATCAGAATTTATATAGATTTTGGGTTGTTAATTCTAAGTGTGTATGTTTTGAATTGTGTAAATAAACAGAATTTTATTTTACTTGGTGTTTAATTATAATCTACTTGACGATTGTGTGCATTATTATGCAAAGTGAACCCAAAGTGCGTCGTTCCGCCAGAGCTCGTCCAGTTAACGCATATTCGGGAGAGGCACCTTCAAGTGAAACCCGCACTGCTGACGTTTCAGCGGACACTTCCTCGAGAACACCTAAACAACAGCAATCTTCAGCGATGCCATCCAGAGCCTTAACTCCTAGAAAAACGCCGATTTCGTCAAGAAAAAAGCGATGCAGACCAGTCTCTCGCAGCTCCAATAGTACTACTGACGAATCTTCGCGTGACGAAACAGAAGGCGATGATGAAGACGAGGATCCGGATCCACTGCAGCCCAAACTTACCCGCCTAAAAGCAAAACAGCTGAACAAGAAACCACTTCCAATTGCTCCTTTAAACGCTCCTCGACCGGACGCGGAAGTAGCCGCTTTGATACAGCAAGAGCTAGGATCCGACGACGATGACGAAGAATACAAGCCAACCGAAGATGAAATCCATTCCGACGAAGATCCAAATACTACAATCTCTGACATAGACTCCCAACCGCGAACGCCTGCTACTCCAGCAACTTTAGAAAAAGTGGAGCACGATGTCCACGAAACCGAGTCTTGCTATACCAAAGATGGATTGTTCAAAATTCCTCGACCAAGGAACGACAGTCAATGCTCGCACTCGGAACAGGAGCAAGAGAACATTGCTCGCCGTACACGGTCTAAACTGTGTCTGCAAACTACGGCGATCGAAACGATTGAGTCAACGTTCATTCCACCGGATATTACGACTGATATGTACGATTTTGACTGTGACATGGATCATGTGTGGAAAGAATTTTTGAGCGAGTTTACCAAACCGTTGCGTAAGTGGCAATCGTTATGTTACGTGTCGTTCATATGATAGGTTATTACATTTTTATAGCAACCAACGCGGAAGACGATGATGATACGGATCCTGAGTATGTCGCAGCTGGTAAAATTCCAAGTAAGTGTACTACAATGCAACTAATTCTGCAAGAACATTAATCCGGTTCTGGTTTTTGTAGTTGATCGTGAAGAACTACGAGAGGTTAAGGTCTCCCGGAAAGAGCTTAACGAACTTGTATCAGAGCTGCTGGAATGCGGTTTGAATGATGAATCATTTTTGGATGGCAACATATTCAACACAACTCCAATCGCAAACGAGGATGGTAGCACTCAACAACGATGCCAGAAAACACCAACGGATCAGAAAAATGGAGAGCAATTCGATCAGAATTATATGCAATCGACAAAAGCCTCTATCGCAGAGCAACAGATAGATCAGATCGTTCAGATAAATGATACGGAATGTCCACCATCCAATGCTTTGTCAAACTCTTCAGCGCCGCCTATAATAAGCGAAATAATTCCGTCTATGGGTGCCACGTGCCAATCCCCAGCTTATGCCAACAATACTTTATCAGGGGGCATTTCCTCATCGTCGCAACCAATGATTCTATTAAATAAGATTCCAGCGCCCAACGCTACCAGTGGCCTAATTTATGCGACTGCACAACCAACCCTGATTAATCGCATTCCAAATGTGCAACAGACAAGTACCCAAGCAAACCTCAACAACCGCCAATTCTTCATTCAATTATCAACTATAGACCATTCGAGCTATCGAAAGTATTACAAGCCGTCCAGCACGGTACCAACAACGCCAGTGGAACAACGCGGTCTGGAGGAACCTACTAAACGACGGTATCGTTACAATCACAATCTGGTGCCCGTCGATGTAAATATCGATGAAGGACAAACCGGATTCAACGACTTCCAGCTTCAACTATTTCAACAGCAGCTGCGAAAGCACGTTCAGTTTGCAGCGCAAAATTTTCTGCAAAGCTATGCGCATCCCATGTTTTGGAAGCTGGCAGATATCTTCAAAAAAATGATAGTAAATGTGTCATTTGATTTTGCTTAATTTTTACCTAAAACATATTTTCTTTTAGCTTGAGTTACGCGAAGGATCGGTCACAAATCCACTTATGAAAGCGTGGAACTTAGATGCTGCCGTTGAGTGTTGTTTGAGCTGGGAATCAGGTCTGCAACAGCAGACCGACGAGAACAATGAACTAATACAGTTTTTACTAGAAGAGACTGATAAGGCGTGAGTATTTATCGTTGTCGAAACGTCTCAATTTATTTAGTTGTTTTTTTTATTCTTACAGTAATAAAGCGAAACAGGAAGCAAAATACTATCAAAACCATTTCCATCCAAAAATGATGGAAAAAGTTGTTACCAACCAAGCTTTTATGTATCCAAAACTTCTTCCTTACATACCATTCCGTATGGACTTGCGAGCAGACCGCATAATTAAGTCAGAGGAACGGCTCATTGCTTTCGGGCTGGAATTATTCTTCCCGATAGTTCAAAAGAAAATTTCCGAAAGCAAATTTCCCAAAACAGAAAAACCAAAGCTACATCACGTTTGCCATTATATTAGCAAGCATCTTCTCCCGCTGCATAGCACTACGCAAATTTACGCTCGCATTGCTTCTCGCCGCCGTGCCAGTGAAACTAATCCGATCCAGGTAAGGGCGGGAAGTTTAATATTTTTTATCATCATCGGTATTCGCAACCGTTTGTTTAATATTTCAGCAATTTTTTGTCCACTCGAAAGCACCACCCTTTCAACATATTCTAGAAATTGTCGATTTTGACAACGTGATTCCACCGTACCTATACCAGCAGGGTGAACTACCGCATCTATGGGACAAGTATATATACTCCAATCCTAGGGTAAGTGTTTAATTCAGTTGGATGCCAATTTATTGAATTCGCTATTCCCCTTTTATTGAATTATGACTATTTGGCGAATTGCTTAGTTTTACATTTTCAATTTCCTAAATGCATTGTTTTTTTACTTGGTACTCATTTTTCGGGATGGATACGATATACCTCTTGTCGAAGTTTTTTTATCATGAAAATCAGTATATGTTGCTAAATGGCAACAGTATGTATTTAAAGAGTTAAAACTATGGTCGCCTAATTTCAAATTTTAAATGTTTTATATTAATACTAAAGGATCTGTTGTCTTTAAAACCACAACTCCTTTTTTGAGTAAGGTTTTTTTAGCAATATGTTGATTTAGGCCCAAATGCGGTAGCTTATTCATTTTTTTAAGTAAATGGCACGTGTTAGTGGAAAGCCATATTCAGAAGTGGCTTGCTCCTCTCTTATACTAGTAAGGAAAAAAGTCGTTGACTGGTTGATCGTTGTGGCGGATAAGCACACTTTGTTGTAGTGGTTTCCAGCCTGTAATCGCAGGGGCTTGGGGAGGGTCGATATTTCGGATAGTTGTTGGCACTCTGATGCTATCATGATGTTCTCTATATCATCGGCATGTCATGATTTTCTGGTTGGACGGTAATCAAGGAAGCGTATGCATTGTAAACTCGTGCAGTTGTTGAAAAGGTTGAAAGGATTCTACTGTGAATGAGAGAAGGGAACATGTACTAAACTTGAACATTAATAGTTTTCAAAACGATAGATTAGAAAAATGTAGAGGTTGTCGTGGCTTGCGAGGACGTCCCAGACTGGAACATAATGATCTACTTCAGGTCCGAAGGGAATCAATTAGTTGGGACCTTGCAATACAGTACTTTGCGCACAGACAAACAACATGCTCGATGTCATGATAACCATTCTCACAAACGCATTGATTACTATCAGCAAGTCCCATACGACGGAGATGCGCATCAAACATGTAATGCTTGAAAATGAGCCTTGACATCGCACAAATAAAGTCCCCTACCATCCTAACAACAACCGCAGAGCAGCACTAAATTTCGGACGATCCCTACTATATAGTAAAATTTTTTATGTGATCGACCGGACGTGCCGAAGTCTAGAAGTGCTCTCCACTATTCTCGAGCTATTACACCGTGGAGCGGTGCGGTAGCCTACAGGCTACTATCAAGCACCTCTGCCGAAGCAGCATGCATCGAAGTCGGAGTGCTACCCTGCCACTGCCCATCAGGAACTCACCAACAAGTCCCTATCATCGCCCGGCTACACCGTGTGAGACAACGGGCCTGGCTTACAAAATATTTCAATGGTAGAAGAAGTGTAAGTATTGTATAATACGACGACTTTAAAACCAGAAAAAAAAAGAACTATTAATGGATGATATGTGTTATAGTTACGTTTACCGTTGTGATGGACGAGTAATCATTTATAATTATCAGTGCGATTGCCCATATATTTTAGATTACTGCATCAGAATATTTTGTTATTAAGAGTATACCATCAGTGTATTAGTAATACTCTTCTTGAACTGCATACAAACTTTTTCTACTATTACTACGTACCTTTTTGTTTATTTATATAACTGACGAATTGAAGTTTGCACAATATTTTTTTATAATATAAACTAGCGAAAAATGTAAGTTTGATATAACTTGCTTAAAGAAAATTTAAGACACCATAATAATTTTATTTATAATTTTTACCTGGGAATAGTAAATATAATAAAAGAATGTAGTGTAAGAAAACTAGAGCTGATATCATACTCATAAACCTGCATTTGAAATAGGTGCGTAAAAAAATCGATAAAAGATATACCAAACACTGATATTTTGTGTCAGGAATTAATGTGGTGGCTATGCAGCAACACCCAAACTGATATTCTGGTGTTTGAAATGGATTTCATATTATAATGTTATGAAAATGCATTGTTTTAAAAATATTGTTTAAAAAAGTGAACATATTTTAATGAAAAAAGTATCCTAAGGTAGAACATGAAAAGTTCTAAAAATATTTTTCCGCGATGTTAAGAAATTTAATTTAAATTGATCATTATATAAACAGTTTACAAACGACTTTTGGTTTTGAACCAAAGAGAAACTTGGGAGGATTTAAAAAAATCGAGTGGGGAATAAAAGGCACACCAATAGATGGGATATCAATGAATTAAATGTACCAAAATAGTAACAAATACTTTCCAATTTTCCCACCGTAGTGAAGGGGTGAATAAATTCATGACCGCCCAATTCCTGACTAACAGGCCCTATATTTTGCCTGATATTTGTTCCAAATTTTGCGGATTCAGTTAAAATGGTATATTTTCAATTCTTTTACTATTTTGAATCGATTCCGTCGGGTAGTAATTTTCGGTGAAAAGCATAATACACCACTGTAGAATTTTTAGGATTAGAAAATTTTGTTATTGAAGTAAAATGATATAACAGAAAATGGAAGGCGAACAGAATACCTAATTGTATATATTATCAATACTGTCCTATCGTTTTTAACTAAACTCCAAGCGTACTAAAAACTTCTAAATTTCAAATTCGTGTTTCAATTCTAAATAATTTTCTCCAGCGACGTACGAAGGTTTTTAGTTAATAAATGATGTCTGTATCGATTTTCTTGGCTATTTTCGGCAAATTTAAGACTAAGAGAAATGATAGCAATGAAATTGAAATACGGATAGATATTCTATAAATGATTGGGTGTTGATTTTAATGGTATTTTCAGCGTTTCGTGTAAAATTAAAATAGCAAAAAATATAGGTGAGAGTGGAGACACTTCATCCTTGGGGATATTTGTTTCCCTGGCCATATCTCATAATCTATACGAATAATGTTATCACAATATAAAAAGAAAATGAAGTTGTGATATATTTTAGAAAATGTGTTTGAATTCATCTCGAAGACCTTTTAACAATTTTTTTGAACGGTTGTATGAGATAGTCGAACTAATTATTTATGAATATTTTCATTTACGATTACTTTCTAAGGATTTTTGTCTAGAAAAACACGTGTTTTGAATAAAAAATTTCACAAAACATACAAATAAATTTTAATTTTGTTCACCTTATACAACAGGTATCTTTGATCCCTGTGACATCCCTGGTATCCTTGATCTCTATCATTATTTCTCTCAAACACTTTTAAAATGTATAGAAATAGAAAAGCATCATTTTCATGAAGTACCGGGCTCTATTAATTGATTTAAAATGTTTTTTCCGTGAACAAATCATGATATAAGTTATTGAAAGTTGGAAAAGCCAGTTAAACAACACTGATTTACTGTAAATACTTGTCTTGACTTTCTGCTGTGGTTAAAGTATGTCGTGCATCTAGAAAGGTAGTATCATTAGTTAATTTGTCAGGACAGGTGGTTAACTGAACTTTCGTGTCTATAGGTCATAGTTTGCTTTGTTTCTTTAGCCCTAGTAGGCGGGGGATCAAATTACCACACGTTTTCACAAAAACCTCGTTTTGACATGATTTTCAAAACTGTTCATATTACTGACAGGACATAGTATTCGGATTGACACATTATTCATAGCTCTTACGATTCGAATTGACAAGATGGCGATTTTGCAATTAAAATTTTTATTTCGTGGAAAAGTTATTAGAAAAAAACAAAAGTGGGATTAAGTGTACCCACCTCCCCTACTACGTAAGTCACTTGCTATCGTTCGAAGGTATCAAGAAAAAACTTTAGTTTTTGACACTAAGTCAAACATTACAGGAGATAGATTTTGGGCCCGGATTCAAAAAAAAAACGCTGGCGGCAAAATGCTGATCAAATTACTTGAAATTAATATTTTTGTGCTGCATAAGTCGTATTATGAATCCCATTTTTGGGATCTTGATTCATTCCCTTATTACGCAAAGAAAAATATGCTTATACCGTACTCTGGAATGGTGTAAATTCGTAACGATCAATCTAGAACGCCTCGAAATGCGCCTATCTTTGAAATTGAAAAAGCAGTGTTTTCCATAACGTTGGCAACATTTTTATGATAACCAATCACAAGTACTCTAAAAATGCCCTGAATACGTTGATTAATTTTCATGAAGATTAGGTAATCGGTTGCGAAAAAATAGAAACATTTCCTAAAATTTAGTCATAAATATTCCTGGAACCTTTGAAATTTTATAGATTGTGAATGTATCTGTCTGAGATGCTGCCTTCTTATAAATAAGTATTCTTCTTTGGAATTTTTTTGCAGAATGTTGATTTAATCTATATGAAGTTTCTCTGAAAATACTCTTGGACTTTTATTAATTTTTATTATCACTAATATTTGTTTACGGTAACAGTGCATTGAAAACGCCTCCAGTTATTTTAAATTCCACATCGTATTAAAAATTTCAATGTGAATTAGCCTTATTTGGAACAAGAGCAAAACAATGGAAATAATTTTAGAATTTTTTTGATTCAAATACAATAAATAAAATGAAATGGATTTGCCTTCTTTAAAGTTTTCGTAGTATATTTTTGAAATGCTATTAATTTTAAATTAAATTACGACCTTCTTTGGTATCGCCTTCTTTTTAGCATGATCTGTTTTCTGGACCTTCGATTGATTTATAATGATTTCAAATAAAATTACAGATGCATGAGAATTTGTTTTTTTTTAATTCAATAACATGATCAGCGAGCAAAGACAAGCTGTGAAGGGTACCAAACAAATATTTGAGTAGCAACATAGTTCTAAATGCAAATGTTCTCGAAGTACTTCCGATTTCAATAGCATAACGAATTGCCGAGAAAAAGTACGTTCCGGGAAATGGTATTCCGGGAAATGGTACATTCCGGGAAACAATATTCCGGTAAATGGGACATTCCGGGAAAATAATACAATTCGGGAAATGGTTTTCCGGGAAATGGTATTCCGGGAAACGACATACAATCATGCAGATGACATTTGTTAAGTTCTGCATATCTCTTCCTTTCAAGGAAACATACGTTGTAAAAAAATTATTAAACAATAACCATTCCTGGTATGATTCAGCTATGGTTTTCAAGATAAATACGAAACTTGATCAATATAATTTGAGTGTGTATAAAAACCTGCTTTATTGACACATAATTCGATAATGTCGATAAAATAGATTTGTGTGCATACTCAAATTATATTGATCAAGCTACCATAGCTGAATTATATACCAAAAATTGTTATTGGTTATTCTATTTTTTAGAATGTATTCTTGTAAACAAGGGATGATTCCGATTGTCGCTGTTGTGTACCCAAAAATGGGTATAATTTGGTACAACATTAAATTATACCCTACATTAGGTTACGCTCTTTTGGCGTACCTACCTTTGCAGAAAGGTAAATAAAAACAGCTGTATTTGAGACGTCAGTCTCTTATTGTAGTGCGCGATCAAACAGAGTTAGAAGTGTTTTAATTAGTAAAGAAACAATTCCCTTTCTCGGTTCTTCGACGAGTAATATTGTTTCAGAAGTTTGAGTGAACCTGCTTACTCTTTGGAAGCTGCCTCTGCTGGTCCACCTCCCCGACGGACAGATCTTACAGTCGCAAGGCCACTGAATGATGTCAAACAGACAAATCGAGCTGCGAACCATCATTTATTTATCAGTTTAACTTGCATTTTATTAAAGATTCAAACATTGTACACAAAACTATGATGATAAACTAACGATTCCTTGAATCATTGCTCGAAAAATATGATCAAGAAACTGCATTTTTGAATGGTAAGGATATTGACCTATTCAGTGTATCGTCCGAATATTATAAATACTATCATCCTTACGATTCACGGTATCATTGGTTTATGATAGGGTTCTACGATAACGGTAATAATCAATGAAAAGTTGATAATAATAACAAAAATGATTTCCGTATCGATTTTGTTGGCTATTTTCGGCAAATTCATGACTAAGAGAAACGAAAGCAATGAAATTGAAAGACGGATAGGTATTCTAGAGCGAATCAGTTATAAACTTAGAACGGAAAACTAGGCATTCCTTGTTTTGACGTATTTGTTTTTTCCTTTCTTAAGGATTTTTATGAACATGTCCACTGGAAAACTAGGACTAACCAGGCTCATATGGACATGATCGAAAGGAAATGTGAAAAATCCTCTGCCTTCTGCTAATTAGGAGTTGGGCGTTGCACCCATGGTCATTGATACAGTCGAGATTCGCTGGTTGGACCATAGCCTTGTCCAACTAACGAATTTGATTCGCTAGTTGGACCGACTGACAAATGTCAAAAACTCTCCAAAGGAGATGTTGGTAGTGTAAATGCATCTGTTCACATCTCTAAATATTGTCAGATTGATTGTCACAGTAAATTTGACATGAGATTTTGACGTTCAGATGCTTTTTGGTTGGACAATGGTCCAACTAGCGCAGGTCCAACTAAAAAGCGGTCCAGTTAAAAAATGTCCAACCAGCGAATCACGACTGTAGAAAAAAAACTCATCATCATGCTGACGCCGGCGGTTCTGGTAACGTTATTGTATGATACCATCCTATTCAGGGGGTTAAGGTTCAAGTTACCTTTTTTAAGCATGTGTTAGAATTGAACGCTTGGTAGTGTGGGTAGGAAAATTTGTGTTCAGCTTTGCCACCGGATTATCCATTTAAACCTTTTTAAAACTCTAAAAGAAGAATATCAGTCGATTTATTAGATCATCACGATTCAATTCATGCAAAATACCTGCTGGAAAAACCATCGGCTTAGCTAAACGGTGCTTTTGAAAAAGTGGCTGTGGTTTTTTCATTGCGCAGTTGTGGTGCGTACCCCAGCTCGGTGTGGTAGTGTGATAAAAAATCACAGGTTTAAATGGATAATCTGGTGGCAAAGCTGAACACAATTTTTCTTACGCATACTACCAAGCCTTGAGGTAACTTGAGCCTTAAACTAGATGCTGGCGATCGGTAGGGTATTGAAATTTTGTTCTAGGCTACCCGCCGTAACTTGCCGTTAACTGTAAATGTAATGTACGAACCATGGTTCGCTGTTATTCTCACCGCGTGTCTATATATGATATTTATACCAGCGTCTCTGGCTCTACGAATTCACTTGTGATGGCTGCGTACTTATATTTGCAAAAAAAAAATCAATGAACGTCATTTCATAGTGATTGTTTTCATCGTTTTCATATGCCTAATTCATTTAGCCGAAGGTTATTTAATTGTTTTTTAGTAATATTCATATAATTTACACCTCTTCAATGTGTTTTTCTACCCTTACAGTTAGCCAGAATAAACAACGATCACACGGAATCGAGAGTTTCTGCTACTAAACCAATCATCAACAGGCTATCATCCACGGGAACATCAGATTCTAATGTCAACATTACCATCAGTCTAGTTGTAGATCCAATCCAAAACCAGCAGGATAGTTCCTATAATAGCAGGGAAGATACTTACCGTTTGAATTCCGATTATTTGGACAAATCTAAGCAAAACTCTGACCAGACAATCGCCCGCTACATATCAGAATTCGACGAGGAGCTTAGCTTCTCCAGTAGCACTCCGTTTAAAAGGGCAAAAACTGTTCCGAAAGCCGCAATAGTTGACGAAGAGCTTCCGATCCCACGAAAAAAATGTTGTAAATGCGACTGTCATTTTCAAAATAAAGAAGCTAGTGAGCCTGAACATAAGAGTAACAGTTCGAAGAAGGTCCAAAAAAGATTAACTGATTATTTCCGATTCACGTCGAAACATGTGTTGTCCTCTCCTACTCGGAGAATAAAGCTAAAGGAAAAATTGTGGGAAATATACCAGCGCTATCGTGATTCGTGTAAGAGGTATTCAGATTGGGGAAGTTCTGCTTTAGAACGGGTCAATAAGCATTTTCAACTAATTGAATCATTCAGCTATTTTTTGGATGACTTAAAGAAGATGAGTTCAGGTATGGACGAGAAAAAATCGGATGGAGAATTGCCTAAAAGTGAGAATTCGTTAATTAACGGAACGACTCGAAGAATTCCCAAGTTGGATAACGTTGAAAACAAAGACGCAAACTATGCCTACAACTTTTTCGAAAAAGTGGAAGAGACGCTTCTTGGGGAGAATAAGCTTTCGCAATATGAGAAATTCTTGGAAATTCTACAAACGTTCAACGAAAAAGAAGATCGCGTAGCTGATCTGTACTGCAAAATCGAGAGCCTCCTAATTGCAGAGCATCCGGAGTTGGTAGACCTGTTTCTAACATTTCTTCTACCAGGACAAGCTGCTGAAGTTGGCAAATTTTTCGAACATTTCATTCTTACTAATGCCAACGACTTTCTTGCCAAGCTAAACATCTATTTTGCCAAGCAGCCTTCACAAATCAAAAAGATTTATTCCTGCATCAACGATCTTTCCAACGAGTCGGACGTAACTATGGAGCAAATAAAATCTCGAATCCTACCTCTCTTGAAGGGCAATCCACTTCTGATTGATTGGTTTCTGCAACTTTTTCCACCCGAGAAACCAGCGGAGAGCAATCTGGCCGATTACGAAGTTCTTTCACTGAAGAAGCTTCCACCCTCAGATAACACCGATCCGAATCGAATCTACGAAGATGTTACATTTGTGGAAGCTCCCTCCGAATCGGTGTGTGGAACAAAATACATACAGGGACGAATAGTGTACGGAACATTGCCAGCAAGACTTTCATTTCTTGCACACGATTATGTAGTTCCGCCGTCGTTACAGAATGATCCATCTCCCATCAAAGGGTGTGTTCACAACGTTCGACAAGCGGATAAAACAAAAGGTGGTGCGGATGGTGAGGAAAAGGACCACGGTGATCTGGTGGAAGCAAATCGAGAAGATCCGCCCTATAAGCTATGTGACGATGTTACTTTTAAAGCGCACGCTATTAGACTGAATCCGCTGGTGCACGGCGGAAAAGGCACAAACTATGCCGAGGTGGCGCATCTTTTGGTATCCGATGTAGACGGGGCTGTTGAGAGGTAAATGCTTATTAAGTATATTTGATCAAGATAAATAAAAAAAATCTTTTTTAGTGATACATTTTCCGAGGAGGAGAAATCAACATCTCCGAAGAAGCATTCGTCAATCAAAACGCTGCCCAAAAAGCGAATCAATTCTCCGATCAGTAAGAAGCCATGCATCGGCAAAAGCTCGCCACCTATCAGTAAAAAATCACCACCAGCGTCGGTACCACCTGATTCGAAAGTGGTTGCTATTTCAAAAAAACTTAAAAGTATAATCGAAGCCCCAACTTCAGAATCGAATGCGGAGATTCCACCACCACCCATGGCACCAGTTAAAAGAAAACCATCAATCCCGGTAGCCGTCAACTCCGCGCCGATTCCAGTGAAACGAGAAAGGTTGACAAAGAAATCCTCTTCAGATGCGTTGCCCGCTGATGAGAAGATCGATGAGGCGGAAAGCAGTGATAGTAATAGTATTCAAACCAGCTGGACTAGGGATGAGGATAAAGTGATTCTGGAGGAAATTAAGCACGGCTTCAGCAGCGTGGATGAGCTGATCCAACGAATCGGAGGAAAAATTGAGGGCAGGCATCCGTCGGAGATCGAAAGTAGGTACGAGTTTTTGATGGAAGTGCTGAAGAAGTTTCAAAAGTAAAATTAAACCATTCTGGAATGTAACCGTAATGTAAGCTTTTAGTTCTGCAACCATGATAATACATACATGTTGGGAATGTATTCCTTTCCATGAATTTTAAGAATATCACAAGCCTATAGTTGAGGTCATTTCAACTGAAAAAATTACTCTCCTAATTTGCATGTGTTGATTTTGAGAATTTTGTATCATACTTTTTTGTTATACGCTTACATTCGCAAAACAATTAAAGGAGTTTCTTTAAAAAATAAAGCAGCAATTGAGATCTGTGTCTCGCTCATTGGAATTTTTATTCAAAGCTGCTGTATTTTGCCATGGCAGTTTGTTGTCTACGCATTCAACACAATTTCTTCTCACCATTCTCGCAACTCTAGACTAGATTAACTATAATTCAACGGAGACTGCTCTCCAGTAGCGGTAGTCATCTTATCGTTCCTTTTTCTGAAGAGTCTTCAATCGTTCCAAACGTTGCAGCAGCGTGGGATGAGAGTGGTTCCAGCTAGAGTACATCCAGTCGTAGATTGGGAAACCCAGATTGTCGATATTGAGCTTAACAAGTGCCTTGCCCAAATCTTCCGAGTATCCAAGACCATAAGCAAACTCGTCCGCCTGGTACTCGAAGCGACGGGACAGAATGGTCATGCCGAACGAAATGAGCGTGTTGTAAGGTGCCAGAATGTACATAGCGATGACGAGGAATCCGATTAGAATTGGCTGAACATTTTCCGGGAAGCCAACGGCCTGGTAAAGCGGCGAATATTTAAACAGCTGCGAGAAGGCTATGAACATGAGGAACATTTGAATCTGCATGATAATGATGTTCTTCCGTATATGGCCAAGCTTCCAATGGCCCAGCTCGTGGGCAAGTACGGCCAAAACTTCTTGGTCTTCGCATCCCTTCCCTTTCTCGTCATCAGTCAGTGGAGCATCATCGGGAAGTCCTTTGTTGATAAGCAGGGTATCGAACAGAACGATGCGCTTGGCTCCAAAAAGTCCAGTGAAGTAAGCATTGCTATGAGCAGATCGTTTAGAACCTTCCACAACAAAAAGTTTTCCAAGAGGAAATTTCACAGATGCAGCAAGATTTTCAATACTCGATTTCAATTTGCCATCCTCCAGGGGCCGGAACTTGTCAAATAACGGTGCAATGTAAACCGGATAAACTGTTATCAAAATCAGAGATACTATTCCCATGAAGACCCATAGCCAAATGAAGAAATAATCTCCTCCAATTTGAACTATATAGACAATGGCAGACACAATTGGAACTGTCAGAACCTGTCCGACTAAAAACGATTTGATCTGATCCTTAACGAAAAATCCCGGTGTTTGCTTGTTAAATCCGTGCTTCTCCTCCAACACGAAAGTTGAATAAATCTTGAACGGCATATCCTTAAATGTTCCTATGATGTTGATTAGAATCAGAAACATGATGCTGACCTGAATTTCGTTGTCAACGTTCATGCCTAGCTTTGCCGTAAGCTCTATGGCTCGGGCCCATACCATTGCTATGAATCCGGAATACAACTCAATCGAGACGATAGCAATGTCACAAACGAGTAGCTTGAAAACTTCAAAGTTTGCTTTGTCCAACCCATAAACTCGAGCCTTTTCGAATGTTTCCTTTTTCATTACGCCTTGAAGTTCCGCTGGGACATCTTTGCTGTTTTGGTAGACATAAATCTGTCTCCGGGTTAAATAAAGATTAATTACATTTTCCAGAAAAAGGAAAATCAGAATCGAGTATAGCGTAATTTGGCTGGTTGGCAGTCCGTCCAACATGTTGACTAAAAATAATCAAACATTATTGAAAATTCAGATTCAATATTGACCTGCTACTCTATACCGTGGATTTTTGGTTTATTAAATGATGTTCTTGCTTTATAGACACCAGATTTTTGGGAAACACTTGCACACGTACTATCAGAAAATTCGGCTTTTCGCCTGCTACCATCAGTCACGACTCACGCGTCATGCACAAAATGAATGCAGTGGCATTGGCGAGAGAAAGATGGAACTATATTTCTTAAAATGATCCATATTCACTCATTCAATGAAATCCATTCATGAATGATGTGTAAAATAACGGCGCTTGTCTCTTTCTGTTTCTGACTGATGTGGAGTGCGAAGAATCAGCGAACGATCCCCGCTGTTTTAATAAGGCTCCCAGATAATTTTGAAGTTTCTGAAGGTGCCTTATCTACACGGAGAACTTTATTTAGGCATCGATAACGTATTTAGCTCTTTTATCTTTGCATTAAATTTGATTCATTGCTCGCATAAACGAGAACAATAAATGGATTATTTCTCGACAAACATAGGATTACGGCTTAAAAGCCAACTGTCAAAATCCACTTTGAATGGAAACTCCGGACAAACCGTTACTAGCCGAACACAGTTCACAACAGTTTATGAAAGAGAACACTTTTCTCTTTCGTTTACTATCAACACCTGTCGTTGCCGTAATCATATGTTTGTCGAGATTTGTACTATTTTTTCACAATTTGACATATTGTGATTCGACAATAAACACGCCACACCGTAAATTGTTTCCGTCATTTGGGGTATTTTTTTCAGCCGAATAACAATTTGGGGAATATAGCGTTAGGTTATGTTACAATACAAAAACGACGATTTTCTTCAAACATTTTTTTTTCGTGGACTATACATGTACAATACCACAAATGAGAGGAGCGGCAACACTGCTGTGATAAAGTTGTTATTTTTGTGCTCGTGATATTTAATAGATTTTAGATGCGAATTCGGTGTTTTTGGTCAGAATATAGTTTGCTCCGTTCGCTTGTAGTGATAGTGAATCTCAATTGACTCATGTCTTGTAGATTTTCGGTCATCCGGTGACAAAAATCGGAAAAAAAAAGTTTGATACTGAAACTGAAGTGCCTTTCGGCAGTAAAAAGTTGCGTTTTAACTTATGCACAAATCCCCACTAAGTTTTTACACGTCGTACTCATCGTAGCCATCTACAGGCGAGTAGCGGAAAGCGTTCTCGCGTTCAATTAGGGTGGGTTCAAAGTGACTGAGTTCTGCTAGAGGTTCTACTCTAGAAGTAGAACAAATGATTATTATATTTGACGTACACGAACATCGCGACGTATTGTATATATGAATTGCGACGTCCCTTTTATATACATTTCACGAGACGTTATGTTACAGGGTGTATAGTTGAGAAAAATGGCGGCTTAAAAGAAAGCAACATATTTAATTGAATTTTATTGATGGAATTAGTGCTAATAATTCCATATGTGACAAAACGTTACCACAGGTGTAAAAGAAGTGTTGTCTATCAGAAGATCCGCAGAAATATGCGAAACAACGTAAAATTTGTTTTTTTTATTTGAGCTCACGAAATTTTGTGCATTAGATATTTTTATTTGCACTACCATTTTATGCATTGATTTTAGGTTTCCCTTAAATTAATGGGCAAAAGGTAAGTTACATCCATTTTACACCGTATTTCCTACGAAATGTGGTTGAATAAGTTCCTGATAATTAACCTGCCTTACTAACACAAACTCCTATTCCTGAAACATCTATGAAAGTAGTATGGGTTCCCTGCACTTTCGCTAGTAGATATTCAACTAACATTCCTTCCCTTCCTCGGCGATTGTAAGAACGTGGCCAGGTGTACACTGTGATGCTTGTTCCACTATGAAGAAAAAGCGTTAATCCCAAATGTTTTTTTCTTGCGACGCGGTATGGTGGATATTTTGTTAAATATTAGCTGATCACTGTACAGCCACCCACGATTTGTGCAATCGCATATGCTATGCTATACATGTACAATACCACAAATAGTCGCGTAGTTCCGAGTTTCTACTATTTCTCGTATAGTTCAAATATAGCTTTCTAGCGAAATACTATACAAAATAATGCGTATAAATCAACGATAGGATTTTGACGAACAATTTTGGAAATAGTTATAATTTGTTTTTTGTTATTATATTGGCCTTGTCCACCATAGATTACTATAATGCAACAATAGGACTAATTATGAAAACAAATTTAGGTTAAAATGATCAATTTAGCAGAAGCTTACAGAAACTACTTTATCGACGCTGTCAAAAGGATAGGCAAAAGTAAAGAACCTTACGATGTTGGTATTTTCCGCATAGTTTGTCACATTTGTAACGCTCGCATATAGTTTTAACTCTATCGATATTTAATAATCGAAATTTTATTAAATTTGTTGAAATCAGTGGTACTGCTGCTTTATCCAATTGAGCTATTTCCGCTATCGAACAAAGAACATAATTTTCTTCATATTATTGTGAACTCATCCCACTATCACAGAGAACAGACATCCATGATCGAACAAAAATATTTAAAAAACGTGTGTAAACATTTGAATTAATATACGAAAAACACTAGCGCCGCCACACCAACCTATCCCAACTATCCGTCAAATCGATTCCGGAACCGGTTCGAAATCCTGGATGGATTCAGCATGGAATCTAGCTCAAAGAAAACAACCGATACCGACTCTATCGGTTGACGCATTTGAGCTGGAATTCATGCTGGAAGTCCGAATCGGTTCCGGGAATAACCGGCTGTCAATTCTGTCGCACTCAGCCACAAAAAAACATGACGACAGTAGCGCACCTGGTTTAGATATCCAAACTACCTTCGAAACCGTTAGAGATTTTACACAAGTTGAATGCTGAAGTTGGACGTCTGTTCTCTGTGCCACTATCTTGAGCTGGGGAAATCGGAATTAGCTAGTACCGATAATTATGAGTGGCATAATGAATAACCATGACCATAGGAGAATAAAAACATACCATATGGCATGTGGTTGAAACTACCATACAAGATGTGAACTTGTTCAAATATATTTGATTAATTTGAGTTGTTAAGTTTATGTCCAACAGAGACATGTTATTATCAGGTAGTACAGTAGTACCAAATACAAATATGTTAATACGGAATGCTCTGACGATTTTTCGAGGACACGTTTTAAGCTACCCAATGGTACACCGAGGTACACTGTCAAAGTGACAGTATGCTTTGATGAAATAGTGTTAAAACTGGTTGCACGGATGAATTTGTTTAGCAACGATTGACACATGCAATTGTTTTGATTACCTGTTGACGAAAATGTAAGTTTTCTTTAATAATCGTTTATCGAAAAAAGATATTACTTATGAAAAAGAATTTCTAATCTGCAGCTCAAGGATGGGATTGTTCCAGCTTTGAGGAGGTAGGTGGTTATTTTCGCACATTGTCTTAAAATCTTTCTACCCGCAGCTCCACGTATGACGTTAAATACAGATTCTGGAGAGGCACTGAAACTAAAGGAACCAGGTGAATAAGTTCTTTTTCTACCTGATTCGATAACTTGTCGGAATTTAACATATTAGGTAACAGGTGCCCAATTTTTTGTCCCATTCAGTGACTCAGTTGGACAGTTGATGACACTTAAAAACTCGACCAACTCTACCAATTTTGGTTTTTTAGTCATCCACATACTTTCGGCAAGCACTGTAACGTCCAACACGCACGGTTCTTGGAAATCTGGTATGTTTAAAAAATACCACCACATCTCTTCAAACAAACCTATAACCAAAACTATCCATTTTGTCCATTTCATTTACAGCAAGACTCTGACGATGAAATATCGCACCTGAAATGGAAACCGTGCAAGTTCGGTTCATAAAGGCAGCCACCCTCTCACGACTAGTGGATGCCCTGACGATGGATGACGGAGAATTGGAGGGTACCTTTGTAAATGTGTTCCTTACTAGAAAAACTCTAGAAAGAGAACTGCGGAGACTCCATTTTGGATCGATTGGATTCGCGTTTAGCTGTCAAAAAACGAATCCAATCGAACATTGCCTATCCTTATAACATTGGACGTGTTGCCATACAATGCCGGGGCATACGTTGCCAAAAATGCTGTTTTTCTCTCCGCAGTTCTCTTACTAGAGTTTTTCTATTCCTTACCACCTACCGAACATTTACTTAACCGGAGAATGTCCTGGGATTGCTGCTGGACCAGTACGAGAAATTATATTCGGAACCAGCGGCACTATTGCCCTCGGATGCGCTGAACGATCAGTTTGTTCAAAAGTGAACAGTTCAAAACTCCGCTTCAGGAATAAACTATCTGCTCTGACATTATAGTCTCAGTTCTGCACGTTTGGCTGGATGGATTCCCCGAAGGTTTGGATACGGAAAGCTTGCAAAGGCTTCTGGCGTTCACATCAAAAAGGTTGCAAAATTCATAAATACACATTAGGTGAGTTCAACTGATATTTGTTAAAACCAACCCATTCCAATCATTTATCTTCGACCAGGTGTACCAATAGGCCAAACAAGAACAGTATAAAACCCTCGCCATTGCCAAGGTCCAGTTATTATCATGATCTGACCGACTAGTTTGGAGTTTTTGGAATATTTACAACCTGCCTTCCGCGGACCACCATCGCATCTGATGAACTCGTATCGATTCCCCGAAATTCCCGTGAAGCACTTTGTCGAACAGCTGACCCGAATGGATATGAAACTGTTCAAGTGGGTGATACGTGTGATCGCCAACAGGGACAAGCACGAGTGCGGATCAGTACTCGCCACCATTACTCAGTTCAATGCGGTTTCCTTCCGGGTGAAATGCTTATCGAACCGCAGCTGAAACCGCAGGTAAGACTAACTATATCTTAACTGAATTTGTATTCTAACGAGCTATTTTTTACTAGGGACGAGCCCTTCTCATGTCCACTTGGATTGACATTGCACAGGAGCATCGACTGTTGAAAAACTTCTCCTGGGCCGTGCTGCTTCGAGAACAACTGGAACTCTACACCGAATTTGCTCGGATATTTTCCGAGGATAATAACGCCTGAGCCCAACAGGAACCGCTGATGCGGAAAGGTACTGTTAAGTTTGCCGACACGGTAGGCGAGAAAGACCGCCATCAGCAGAAGGTATTTCAGAAGCAAACCATGTTAATTAGCTACGGAACCCTTCCTTATCTGGGGACATTCCTGACAGACCTAACGATGATTCATTGATTCATGCTGCCATGTCTATTACGCTACAGGATGGCTTGATCAATTTCGGCAAGTGACGGAAGGAGTTCGAGGTCATCTGCCAAAGGATGCTCTGTTCGATCGGTGGTTTGCCTCGCCGCTGGTCCTGGACAAGACGCATTATCCTCAAAGTAAATGCGAGCAAATTGTGTTTATTTTAATTAAAGACGCTGAATCTATCTGGGTAAAGACTCATTGTTCATGCGCGTATAATCATCATGTGTAAATCAATCAATTGCCCTTCCTATGCTCATTCACAGGGATAGACCCTTCCAACATCAAATTATGGTCTTGCGGAACAATTATTTTTATTGAAACAAATTTTATTGAATTCAAAAAATAAATTTGTCTCCCGACTAATAATTTTATTTATTGAATTTAATGCATATTTTTTAACCTACAAATCTTTTTTTCTGCATGTTGCAATATTTTCCAAATCCAAGCAACAAATAAACATTCAAATCTCTTGTAGGATAGGGAAAATACTATTCCTCAGCACGGTACATCATTAATCCTGCACTTTCCACTGAAACTTCTTGCTGGTTTCGTACAGGTTCGCCAGCGCCATAGTAAACTCATCCTTAGCATTCAGTTTGAGATAGTACTTGTACAGCAAAAGCGCTGTCCGGGCATCCTCAACGGAATCGTGTGTCTCGGATTGGATCTTGATCCCGAGGAATTGCCATGTCAAGAAGCGATGCGACACCGTGCGATGATAGGGAGATGAAACAGGTAACTCGTGTCAACCACTTGCTCCGGCGGAACAATTATATTGATCATGCGAAAATCGTTCTTGAGTCCATGTCCGACGAAGATGACACCACTTTCCACCAGATAGTGTATTTTTGGTAGGACTTTTTCAGCGTCGTCGGTCTCTTGTAGCTAAAGTTAGCATCCAGATCGCCTTGTTTAATTTCAAAGAATTTTGTCGGATTGTCGACAACCTGCTCCTGAGTGGAGATGTAATCGTCGACGAAAAGTACTCGTTCATCTTTACCTTGTCCGCGGATACACGTGATCCTAGCCACACTCATGTGACGAGGTTTTACGGTGGACATTTTACCATCGGACTGGATTTCACTTTCCTCCCGATTCAAAGTATCCATTGCTACCAAGTCACCCGACTGAAAGATCTAATTTTTACTCAACGGTTTAAAATGTTTGTCACCTCAGATTTCACCGGAGTTTGGTTCGGTAACATATCATTTGCGAATGGATTTACGTACTGAATCAAACATGCCTTGTTCTCTTCTTGTTTCTTCCTGAGTGCGGTACTGGTGTAAACAGCTACCGACAAGCGATTTCAAATTGTCGCTACTACGAAATATGTTCTGACTCACTTAGTTTGCAGCTTTCGTGAGCATCAGAACCTTCATAGCAGCTGGAAGCAGTTTTCAACGATGCAATTTCCAAATTCTCTTTCATCCAATGTCATTCGGAAGCCTAGCGGGACCCACTATTTCTGCTGACCTTGATTAGACGCATTTGAGTTGAATGATGGTGGGTGTAATCTGTAATAACAGCGTAAAATATCATAGGACCTGTTGGAACAATATTCAGGCTTAAGGAATCTCACCTCGGATGGAAAATGTAACAATCTACCCGAGAGCAGTGCATCCCGTAACGGCACATTTTCCCATTACCTACGTTTGCACCATTCCGCGAATCACCATCGCTAGACACTTGGGCAGAGTGTCGCGGCACTTATTTCTTCAGATACTCAAGTTCTTTGTTCGTCTCCAGACCGCAATTAACCGATAGAATTTTCGGCAGATCAGCCACACGACTCTTTTGATTAGTGGGGGTGAACTTGTTGCATTTCTCACACCAGGCCGGTGTAGTTTTTTCAACAGACATAATATTATATGCTCCCGGAACGATCGTAGAAAATTGATGGCTGGACAGGGTCGATTTTAGGTTCCAGCCACTGCACGAATTATTTTCAGCATATATGAAACGATATTGAATCATAAATCTGCACAGAAACAAACAAATATCAATAAAAAAAATAAACTTAAGAACGGCATGCTCTGATCGGATTTATCAAGATATGTTGCCATTTCTTATTATTTTTCAGTGTTTGTTAGTTGTCAAGCAAAATCCATGCATAGGGTTCATTAAATCTAGTTTTCGGAGAGCCAAATAATGATTTCCTTTTTGTATGGGACCTTGGCGTATTTAATTTGTATTTGGTAGTACCTTAGATTGCACCATTATTTTGCCTAATTCATCAATTTTTTTTGTGCTTTTCCCATAACAAAAATTATATGCTTAACATTATGATCATTTATTTTAGCAGCCCCGCATAGCTAAAAACCATTTGACATAGTCCGAACAATAAACCTATGTTGTGGGATATAGTAACCATTAGAGGTGTTGCTTTTATAATGTTCCTACAATATAAATTTAGATTTTATTCAATGAGTATAACGATAGTTCTACCATATCCCCAATAGTAACGACGAATTGAATGGTTGAATTATAGTAAAACATTATCCAGTACCATATGTGATATTGTACATGCCGATGGCCATGTTAATGGTTCGAATGTTAAACAAACAATATCTGATATGGTTTCGCTAGTAAACAAAACAGTAAATAGACATTATGTGGGATTGTTGAAATATATTATAATGTACAATAACATCAACGTTGATAACATCCTATCGTGTAAATATTTAAAACATAAAGCTTATTATGTCTATTGCTATCATTAACATAAGGTTGGCCGAAATATATTTGCAAATTAAGTGAATTACGTATTACCTGGGATTATTACTTATATTGTAAATATATAGAGTTATCGGATATATTATCTGATATTGTAAATATTTAGAGTACTTATGCAAAAGGTTTCAATAGAAATAATAAATTCATGTTCTAAATATTTACAAGAGAAGGGTTCCTAACACATTTATTTACTGTATTGTTAATAAGCGAAACCATTGCAGATATTGTTTGTTTAACATTCGAACCATTAACATGACCATCAACATGTACAATATCACATATGGTTACAGTACTGGATATTGTTCTTTTATAATTTAACCATACAATTCGTCGTTACTATTGGGGATATTGTAGAACTATTGTTATATTCATTGAATAAAATCAAAGTTAAAATTGTAGGAACAATACAAAAGTATCAGCTCTAATGGTTACTACATCCCATAATATAGGTTTATTGTTTGGACTATGTGACAAATGGTTTTTAACTATGCGGGTGATCATATTTTTCGACAAACATGTTAACGCTTTTTTGTGAAAAGGGCGATACTTACAAATGTAAACATTGCGCATTTCCTATACATGCGAATGAAGGCTTCGAAACGCAACAATTGACCTAAAATTTAGATTCTATGATATTGCTTTCTTAAACTATAGCAAAAAATACAACGGGTGAATCTATCTCTAGAATCTAGCTCAAATATACGCGCACTCCAGCATAGAGGCACCTTTTGACCTTGAGTAAACACTTAAAAAAGGTCGCCACTTCTTGTCTTGAGACGAATTTCGATGAGAACATTTCAAATGGGCACATAAACAAAACGTAAACTATTCCGGTTAATACTTCAAATGGACACTAACAAAGCTTTATACACTCTTTAAATAACGATTCTGAAGCATGGCTGTTCGCGAAATAAGACTATTGAAAAAGCACATAAGCAAAATAACTTTGTTCCCTTTCACTTCCTCTCAAAAATTAACGATTCATATACACCAAACAAAACGGAAAAAATGTTTATGGGCACTTTTTCTAATGAACAAAACTATACACACAGAAAAAATATTGGTAAAAATAAGAGTTTTTCACTCTTAGAAAAAACAACCAACGCATACTCTTAGTTTGAAAATAAAACTTTTATTTTGATTACTATTCTTCATTAGCTTAAAAGCAAAACTTTTATCTTGATTATTATTATTGAATAATTTAAAAGTTTTACTTTCAACCGTTGGTTGTTTTTTACTAAGAACGGAACACTTTTACTTTTACCAAAAAAATAAAACAACCCACAGAATAAGTTCTTTTAACTAAAAATTTAGGTAGTTGAGTCTTGCGTCGCTATCGCACTTATTAGTGTTGTCAAAAACAAAGAGAGATATTCGACTCAGTCGAGGCCTTCCATGGAATAAGGTACTTTTGAGTTGTTTGAGGTATACTCAAAATTAGGTAGATTCAACTTAAATTTAGGCATATTTAACTCAAGGTTGAGTACAAAAACCTGTCAATGAGTTGTGGTTTTGCCGTGGTTAAAGGGAAACTACCTTCAACACGGTTTACCTAATTTTACCTTATTCCACGATACCCCGAGATTGAGTCAAAAGAGGTTATAAGGATAGGCAATGTTCGATTGGATTTTTTTTTTGACATCTAAACGCGAATCCAATCGATCCAAAATGGAGTCTCCGCAGTTCACTTTCTAGAGTTTTTCTAATGGGATACTGTTTTCGTTATCACAGGGCAAGATGGATACAGGTGTGTACATTTTTTTCTGTGTGTGAGTGCGGTTGTCTTTTTTCTTCGATGAAGCCGAAAAAACAAGAAGATATGAAGAAGAAAAGCACAAACAGTTGACGTAGCGGGCCCTTCTGTTGCCATAAGTTTTGTTTCGGTTCGGTCATAGTTAATTTAATCGGTTTTTTTTTCGAGGTGAAAAGTGTCCATAAGTGTTCTAATCGATAGATCCGAAGTGAAGCTCGGCCTTTTCTCACTTTTCATCGTGCGCCAAAGAATCAGGATGCTCGTTCGGATATTGATGTTTACTTCAAGGGCCCCGGCCGCCATTCTTAATTTTGCAAGTATTATACTAATACACTCAAAAGTGTCAAATGCTCCCACCTTTCTTTCCATCTTGATCACAGGGGTCATTTCGCAGTGTTGGCATCATGATCAGTGCAAGTTGCCTAATAAAATAATTTGAATTCGTCAATTCTGTATCGTAAGTATTTAACCCTTAAATGCGCAGTATTGTTTTAAAACAACATCCTGAAAATCGTCTAAAAATTATCGCATTGACGTGATATAGCTGTGAGACAATTTTCACAAAATTTAAAAAAAATGATATGCGCCTTTATGCGTTAATATATTAAATAACGCTGAATATTTGAATAAAGACTCGACATATCAATCATTTGTTTACCATTTATATATTGGTTTCCTTCCGATGGAATACTTGTCAATAGAATTCATATCAAGCAAAATCTTTTCGAATTCTTTTTGAAGAGCATTTTTATTTGTATGTGTATTTGTGACGTTAGCCTGTTAGCGTATTTGTAATATTTAAATTTACTATTCTCGAAAAGAATGGCACTGACCTATTCTATTCTATTCTATTCTAACCCTTACACAGCCAGTATTGAATAGCAATGTCACTGACCTATGTATAAAAAGAAAACAAAATATAGAGATTTCGATTCATTATCCATTGATTCTGTGTTTTTATGTAAATCTACAAAATAAAAAGTGTGTAGGCTGCAGACTGTTCTGTAACTAGTCGTTCACATGGCAAGATGGCGGAAGGGTGAGTCGAATAGGTTTATGAATGTTAGCTTTGTTCTTGCGGTCTGATATGATACTATGCTGGCCAGATTTGCTAGAAACATGTAGTACTTGATATGACGAAATGTTTGTTAATGAAACGGACATTGTGTATTATAGCAACATATCTAAATATGAAAAATAAATTGGCTGCACTGCCAACATCGCTAGCTGCATACAATCAACTGTCATCAATTATTCAGCAGGGCATAAAAAAGCAAGAAAACCAAAAATAAGAAGCCAGTTGCCTCGTCTTGTCTAAACCGTGAACATGAATCGCAGAAGGGCGCGGTAAATGGGCTAAACTGACTCTGTCTTGCTAGGTAGGGCTGGCTAAATGGGCGAGCTTGACATGATATTTTTTAATAGGGCTCAGTAAATGGGCGCATAGAAACCCAATGTAAATGAAAAGGCGCGTTCATCTTTTCTTCAAATTTCATGAAAATACAAAATATTCGAATGTTTATGTGCAACTACACATGATCATGGCCAAAAATGTAAGTTTAGCCTTTATATTCCATATAAGAAAGAGGACCTAAGTCGAAATCTCGAAGAAAATACATATTTCGCCAGAAAACATTCTTTAATTATAAATCGAACTAAAAACCACTTCTCGACAAACATATGATTACGGCCTAAAAGCCAACTGTCAAAATCCACTTTGAATGGAAATTCCGGACAAACCGTTACACGCCAATCACAGATGTTGGTAGTAAATGAAAGAGAAAAGTTTTCTCTTTCATAAACTGTTGTGAACTGTGTTCGACTAGTAACGGTGTGTCTGGAATTTCCATTCAAAGTGGATTTTGACAGTTGGCTTTTAGGCCGTAATCATATGTTTGCCGAGACTTTAACTAATTTTCATCTCAACCTTGTTGTATTTTAGTCGCCTAATGTCATAATAGCGAAAACGCAGTTTGTTTACATTTGCGATTTAGGCCCCAATGAAAGATCTATGTCGAATTTTTTACACAGGCTGCGTCAAACTTCTTCGTGTAGTTCAGAGTGTATGTAAGGAGAGTGAAGACAACTGTCATGATTATCTGTGAGTAATATTCCAAACGAACAAAATTAACCTCTAAAAATACATGGATTTGACTCGTTTGGAATGACACTGACAAATAATCATTGTTCCAATTGTGACAGTGTCGTCACTCTCCTTATATGCACTCAGGTGTAGTTGTAAACTTTCCTTATTCTTTTTCATTCAGCTAGCGTGTGAACATTTTCACTATAAATTTTACTGGCATCACTACACAGCCTTCAGAAACGTTTTGATAGAACAAAACGTTGTGTGCATCGTCACGTCAATCAGAAATCATCGAACGTACATTTTGTCATGATTTCGACGCAAAAGTCAAAGACGAAAACGTTTTTAGTCCGCAGCATCGGGATCAAAATCTTTATTACGATTATAAATAATTCCCGTTAAATTGTACACTGTGTATTTTTGTGTGTTTTTCGCGATCATTGGATAATGGAGTAGACGAAAATATTGCAAAGCCAGAGTGTATTGTATATTGTACGCATCGGGATGAGTTTTCTGCGTTGAGCAGCAGGCAGGAAGAAGAAAAAATACATATTTTTGTGAAAAGTAGTAAGAAGCACGTAATCAAACGCGTTTCCTTGATCTTATAGTCGTTATCGATTCCTTTTTGGCTACGAAAGCAGTTCTCTAAATTTGGTGTTTCTATCGTGTGTCGAACTAGTTATGATTTTTCAACTGTGGTACTATAGTGTATTATTTTGTGGTGTCTGAAATGGTAAACAAGAATAAGAAGATCGCGTATATTGATGTGAGAGAAGCACAGAATACGACATCATGCGTGTGAATATTATTCTCAAGCTGCTAAAAGCTGACCGTGTTTGTCTTTTTTGATGTGAACAAATTATGCGAACAGAACACTAGTGAATCGTCTTCTTCTACTAGTCGCGAACGCAAAAACCACTAGCTGAATTGTTATTTTGCTTACGGTAAGTCAAATTATTTTGTTAAATTATTTCTTTCGTTTTGTTAGTCCTAATAAATACTAAACATTATTCAAGGTATGCATTTTTGAAATATTTTGTAGCTCCGGATCGCAGTTGGTTTGATGATCTTATCTGTTATTTATAGAAATGTGATTCTTTACCTGAGAATTGATGTCTTGCGTTGCGTAAGTACGGTGCCAGCCATGAACCGCTGATCGATGTTTGTCTTATAGTGTGATTACCTCTATCTTTTCTATGCTGGGGTGTCTTCAGATGTGCACTACTTTATGCACACTTTAGATATTGAGCAGTGTCTACTAATTGCTAATACTATCCATTAATGTTCAAAAATGACTGATTCCGATTCTGTCGGACTGTGTTTGGACTCCATTACCTGGCATGTTATGACGCAGTACCTTTGCTTCATAATATCTGAAACCATGAGTGTGTCACTGCGTCCAGGATGTCCTTTACGACACATGATCCGAAACGACATTATGACGTACGAAGGGTATTAAAGGGTGCACCATGAGATCCGAACCATAAATGTGTATCCATAAAGTTCGGGTTATCGGATGTTCCCCTTTTGCGTCATAATATTCCGCATGTTGTGACGCATCCCCTTTCGGAACGATCTGACATAGTTCCTACGCGACACAAAATCCGAAACTGTAAGTGCGTCATATAATCCCGGACTTAATGACGCAGAGGTACTCAACATTGGGTCCAAAACATACCGTGTGTTTCGAATCATGATTTGAATATATTTCAAGCTTCCAGGTTGCTCGATTTTGGGCCGCCAATCTCTTGGGCGCCTGCCATCTTCATTCTTTCCTGGATTGCACACAGGGGTGCGGGTTCTGTCCCGAAGTCGGTGACCTCCTCCAGGTTCTCTGCTGAACATAACATTATCCCGATCAGCTTCTCGTCCACTATCGTCTATTCTATCGACGCTATTGGTTTATTGTCTACTTTTCTGTCCGAATGTGTTCGTCTTATTATTCGCATCTTCGTTGCTAGTGTTGGATGTCGGCTTAGAAGTGCTGGATGCATACGTTGTTTGATGAATATTTGATGCTGGTTGAGCAATTTTGTGATTTTCCTATTACTTCGCAGACAATTAACTTTGACTACATGTAATTAGAAACAAGAAAATCAAAAGAAATTTTTCGAAAGAGTATTGATTAGATTTAAACCATTGGAATCATTTCTAACGATTTACGATGCGGATGGCGGGGAAAAGTATGAGCTTCAATGAGTGGAGCCTTGCTGTCATCTCTATGTAAGGACGCGTAGGCTAATTTTGTAATCTCCTATGCCCCCTGTTGTTCCCCCTTGCGACAACAAACGTGGTGGAGAAATTTTATTGATAACATGCTGGTCGTAAATTATTTTCGTATTTCTTCCGCCCAGGCTTGATTGTGTTCAGTAATGAGTCTAATGCGTCAATTGATATCACTACAAACAATCGAATCGCAAAAATACGGTTATGAATCAGATTCATTATTATAGCGATTTTACAACGGAATTATACAGGCCAACGAAGGATTCGTGATCCTTTCGGAAACGAAAGCCTGTTCAAAAAATCGTTTTGTCAGCAGGTTGCTTTTACTATTTGTCTTATCCGGAAACAAGTTTCCAATTTATATTAATTGGAAACCATGCTTCATTCAGTGGCAACCATTACAAAAGATTAATTCTTATGAAACGCTTGAAAATCCATAATTACCATATACAAAATAATACAACACATTTAATTCAAGGTGACTGGAGTAGGCTATTTCATAGAAAAGGAAGGTACTGTATGTTCTACTTTATAGCTACTTGCTCACGTGTAGATTGGTACTTTGTTATCAAATATTCACCGTGGCGCCTCGCTTAAACCTATACACGCGCACACACTTGTGGTCGCTAACTTGTAAACAATTCATCGTGATTAGGGAAACTGATCGTGGAAACAGGCGAAGTGTTGGATGCACCGTTCTTTTGCTTATCACTGACTTTGATCGGTGCAAGTACCACAGCAGGCGTGGGGTGGAGGGTACGTTAGGCATCTTGCGTAAACTAAGATATTTATTTTGTTCTTTTTATAATTCTTATAGAAAAAAAATCAAGTGGTTTCCATTTGTGGATTCGGATTTGGACAACTTTGTCTATGATACCTCGCCAATTTTATTTATTCCGTTAATCAGCATAAACTTGTATGGTTATAGATATATTCACAATTTGGTTCTAACGTCCAGAAAACATACAGGATGTCCGGATCATCATTAAGAATTTTTTCAGTAGGGTTATGGTACTGGGAATACCGGTGTCAAGCAATTTTGATGAAGGTAGTAGCGTAATTCTGCATTACACCAAATATTTTTCGAACGAGCTTGATCGACTTTATTGAGAACATAAAATAAAGACAATAGTAATCAAATGACAGTTGAATTCGATAAATTCATACTCATCTGAAAAATCAATCCATAATCCAGAACAAAGACATACACATCTAAACAGGAAAGTAACAGGAAAGAAAAGCAATAAACAAAGCACTTTCGAACTTGCATATTTTTGTGTGATACACTATGCTATATTTCTCCTTGGTGGAGAAAAAGTTTGGGTCAAAATCTATTTTTTCTCCACTAAGGAGAAAATTGTTTTAAACCACTTTGCGCGTAGAGGACACGAAACTATAGCTAATTTAGTTATTGGAGGCATTTCGAGTTCCTCTCATCAGAATCTGACACTAACTTAGTTATCGGACTAAGCTAGCACCGGATTGATGCTAGCTCCAAAAAAAAACGAAAGAGCGATTTGTGTTTCTGAGCAAACATCTAGTGATGTATCGTAAGAAAATAAATTATTCTATTCATCGGTTCATTAATTCTCATCAGCTTAAACCAGAACTTCTTTTCTTACGGGACATAGTGCCGGATTCTGACTAGAAGAACTCGAAACGCCTCCAATAACTAATTTGTGTGATATAGTTTAACGTGCTAGGTTTTCTAGTTGCCAGCATCGCGATTTTTACACCACGAGCTTACTAATACGAGAGATTAGCGTTCAAACATATTCGTGCGAGGAAGTTACAGTAATCTATAAACTTACTTTCAAAAATAGTAATTTTTGGAAGTCGGCCACTTCATTCGTTTCTTCTTCAAATCCACTTAAGGACATGCTGAACAGAACAACAAGGTGGCAGCTAAAATGGCTGCCGTCGTTTCTGTTTCTTCTTTTTATTTCATCGTCAAAATCAAAACATTGCATTGGCGCGCAAGACAAAATCGTTTGTAACTTAAATATCTTATCTCAGATTGCTTAGAAATTGTATCACTGTATGTGAGCATGTTGGCACATGCAGATGAATACATTCTCTTCAAGGAATTTTGATTCATTTGGGAAATTTGTACATTTTTAGTTTTCAAAACAAATGAAACACGTGGTGCAAAAATCAGTCAGCTGATTGCTGAACGATACGCTTGTGTGCGTGCCATCTCCTATCGGTATAGTACGTTCTAGCCGCACACAGATGCTGAACGTAACCCGAATATAGCCGAACATAACCGAATCTTTGTTGTGATTTTGGCATCGCTTCACCTTAAGTCGAGAGAAATGAAATCATGATTCCAAACGCTTTCCATTCAAATTTTCAGCAACTTTCTAGCTAAAGAAAAGAATCGAGCAAAATGTTATTGAGCCTAGGAAGTTCCGATTATGATTTGATTAATCGTTTAACCCACTTATGCCATGTTCTTTACGTTTTTAAATAGCTATAAGTTTTAGACGAGATTTGGTCACAAAAACAAGTAAGGTCAATAAATGTGACCATTACCTTTTATTTGCGCATTAGCACTTACAAGTATAAGCTTTAGAACTGAAGTTATTTTCGTCAGATTGGATTCCAACAGAGCAGTGATGCCAGGAACAGCTTACATTGACGACGGAAAATTAAATTTTGATATAACTTCCTTATTTTGCAATTGAAAACTGATAAAACCTATCAATTTAGACTATCTTCGACTACGTTTTACATGCAATTGGACTATTGTAAATATTCTAGGAGAATAGTATTCAGCATTGGAAGATAAATATTGAGCAATTTCTAGAACTGCGAGGAAAACATCTATCTTAATGGTTTTTTATGTTGTTGATCCCACCATTTTAAAGAAATGCGATAGAAAAAATTGGGAATGAAAGGGTTAAGCGCTATATGGTAATCGAATAAATATTAATCAATTAGCAATTATCAACGGCCTTCCCTTTTGGAAATCACCAGTTTTCATAACATCACCGACGTTAAGCAACATCGGGTGCGATTAGTACTTGGACCCTGGTATTTGGGCTCTTTAAACTTGGAGCGTTCCAAGTCAGGGCTCTCATAGGTCACAATCGACCAGATGATCTTTGGTTACCTAAGAACGGGTGCTCTGGACTGGTGGATCGGAACTAAACGTTGATGCAACGTTGGGAAAAAAACTCCCCTCTTCTTTTTATATTTGGGTTTTAGCCGTGTTTTTTCCAAATCATTTTTATCCGGCCGAAATATAGGCTTTTTCGTTTTATCGAATTTTTTACGTATTTTTAAAGATCTCGTTCTAATTATACTTTTAACGAAATCAGGCAGTTCTTCTCGCATACTTATTGAAATAATCCTATGTGCACATGAATGCCTCTATTTGTTTACTTTCTCTTTCGATTATTATTGCAAATCTTTTCTAAAATCCACACTCTGCTGTTTCAGCTATGCGCCGCACGGCCATGATCATAGTTGTGCGCATGTCAGATGTAAACTGTCAATCATTGTAATGTAAATAAACAAACGTCAAATCTTCTGTGAATACTTTTCGGAAAGGATGTGTTTTAATCGGTTTTCTAAAGATATCGAATTTATATTTATTGATATATAACTGACACTACAATGGATCGTATAAAAAGGAGGTGTTGGGCAGGCATGCCTCTTCTAATACTAAATACCATGTTCTATACGCATATTT
The DNA here is from genome assembly GCF_030247195.1 of Topomyia yanbarensis. NCBI lineage: Eukaryota > Metazoa > Arthropoda > Insecta > Diptera > Culicidae > Topomyia > Topomyia yanbarensis. Next base: position 350,057,183 of record NC_080671.1, on the reverse strand, counting down.
TTTCCTGGGACTACCAAAGCGGCTTGTGCTAGAATATTTGGGAAACACGACACCACGGTTGCCTGCTGGATTAAGCGTTACGAAGCTGATGGTATGGTATCTGGCAAAGAAAGGAAAAAAGTGTTTCTCGAGTTTACTACAGCAAAACGACGATGGCTTATACATTTGTTCAACAGAAACCCTATTCTGTTTCTTGATGAAGCACAGCATCAGTTTGAAAAAAAAAAAACATTCCAATGTTCAATAAGTGCATCGTGGATATTGCATGTCGAGGGATACACATACAAAGTTCTGGAACGACGAGCTATCCAAATGCAGAACCTTCAAATTTGCCGGCTTGTGAATGAACTAGCCTCGATTAGACTATCAGCACCGGTGCGTAAGCAAATGCGTGTGTATTTTGATTACGCTAAACGATAATATTTTATTTAGACACCCGTTTTCGCACCGGTCGTTGGTAAATAGGTTGCTAAGATAATAATCTGTTTTTACACCGGTAGTTGTTATTATAGTTACGTTACACTTTTTTGCAATCATGCAATAAAATAATCGTTTTTTTTTTTTTAATGATATGGACTTTATTTATTGAAAAAAATATTGCTAGAAAGAAAATACATTTATTTATTGAATTCAATAAAACCATTTCAGTAACAAACATCGCTCTCTTTTCTAAAAATATTTTATTGCAATGATTGTAAAATTATTCAAACTGGAAATGTTTATTAAAAGTTAATTATTGTTTCAATGAAAAAAATGCTCATTCCATTAATTTTGCCGTTTGAAGCAATAAACATTGTATTATTGAATTGAATAAGACATTTTTTGTTCAAATATGCTAAAATTCTCTATGTAATAAAAATTCTAAGAAATGTTATGGGTTCGGAACGGACAACGAATTCTAATAACTAATGTTTACCCAGAAGTTATTGTCTGAAGCACATACTACGGCCGCTCTGAATCAGGAGTGTAATGAAAAGGATCTCATGCTAGATATTACAAACAAACTTGCGGAGAAGGAACCTTTACGACCATTCAACGATTGTTTTGCGGAAACAGTTTATACGAATGATCAGTTTCGAATACGCTTTCGTTTTTATGTATTTCGAAGCCTTTGAAGAGGAGCTAATGCTATATTGAAAAGCCAGAGAAAGTTGGGTTTTACCAAATTATACGGAAGCCATCTGACGTACGTTCTTCAGACGCTGCAGTCAAATGTATTCGGATGGGAGAAAATTGCGCGTTAATGTATGTGAGAATACTGCCATACCCCAGGTAATAGACGTTTACACTGATTTTTACATAAATTTTGTAGCCCAAATGTCCATCAGCTGTGGTCATATTGTAGACAGCATAGCCGGGTAAACATCTGGGTTTTAAGTATATTCAAAGGCAATTTTGAATTGCAGAATAGTGGGCTTATTCATGAATACTTGGTACGCTGGACTGTAACCATTCGAAATGAAAACATTACTGTACAACTTAGACAGAACAGTATACAGTAAAACAAAAATAATTGAGTGATAGTATTTTATGTGAGGCTTCAATAATAATATTAACTTGTGTAAAATGCGTTGTTTTCCTAGGTTGATACACGGAGCACGTTGTTATAGTAATCATATCTCATCTAACTAACCTAGAACTAGAATCAGGAATCAGTAGCGACTGGTTCAAATAGCACGTTCCCCATGTTGATCGGAGATTTGTGCTTCAAAGACAATTATCAAAATTCACATTGAGAGGAAGTTCCAAACCAATATTCACCAAACACATCTAGTGCTCGTGAACAAAAGGAGTATCGTCAACTCTTTCGTGACTGCTGTGAATTGCGCTGAACCAACAATAGTTTCTCCGGAATTTCCCCTCAATGTGGATTTTGACCCATACCCGAAGTAATTTTACTTTTGCTATTAATAAATGACATCCAATTCAGAGTGTATGTGTAAAACATATAACTATCATTTTTAAGCAAACAACAATTAGTGTTTGTGGTATTATAGAGTCCCGTACAGAGGAATGCGCAACGCTGCCTAAACTGATCCCATCTTCTTTGTTTCTGGCACCCATAATTTTTGCTGTAATTTTGAGTGACTTCAACCGAGTTACACAATAAATTAATATGGAGTGAATTGAAAACCCACTGTTTCGTGGCTTATAGCACTTTATTCTTAATACTATTCCATGTAATTTATTTTACATTGTTACAAAAAAGCATAATAAACTGAATACAGTTGCATGTTCTCCGAAAGAAGAATATTTGTTTACTTTGCACGATAGGTAGCCATCTGACTGTTCGATAGGTAGATTTGGGTTCACTCTGTGCGAGCCTTTATAACATAAACAAGGCCTTTGGCAACAAGTAGCCGCTAGCCGGCGCTACTATCGGCCAATAGGCTTCCAGTAATCGATATATGAACTTTGCGTGCACCTATGGGTAAAGTTCAATCGGAAATTCTGGTTGGTTCTAATTCGTATTCGTAATTCGTATTCCGGCCGATTTCCCGAAAAAAGCTTAACTGTGTAGTATTCCGGCGCCAATAACACAACTAATTCTAATTTCAATCGGTTGTATCGATGGGGCTGAAATACTAACTACAACTACATCTACTTCAAGAAATAAACATTAAGTGCGTACCCTGGAGCAAATTGGTACACACGAATTTGTGGCAAGTTAATACAGATATATATTAACTGAATTCAACATTTTGTCGTCGATACGGTAATTCCAAAGATGGAATCAAATAAGGAGTTACTGCTCAAAAATTATAAATTTGATTCCAATTTATCAGTATGGCAAATGACATAACACGGAATCTTGCTTTCAAACAACGGTCCTGCGGGGTAGTGCCAAATTTCGCTGCTTACCAAATTGGTCATCAAATCCACATCCATGTATCCACAGTTTGCATAAAATTGTCGGAGTAAGTCAAAAACTATTGCAACGAATTAACAAAGGTGGCTATCCTAGAATTATAGGACATTTCCACATTGTTCGACGCGGAATACTTCTAGTAAATTTATAATAAACGTCTTGAAACAAGCAATTTCATTGTCCAACAATAAATTATAAAGTTAATTAACATTTCGTGTTACTGTTTCTAAGAACAATATTAGAAATGTTAAAATGTATTAGAAATATCATTTTTATAAGTTAAGTACAACCACCCAACCCCGTCTACTCCCGCCCTCCCCTTTTTTACAGACTAAGTGAATTGAATTCCAAGTGCATTCACGTTCATGCATTTCACTATACTGCCTATGATCGCAAGTCAGTCCCATGAAGATAGGAAATCCCATAGAAAACGGGGCAAATAAGCGATCTTGGGTAGTATACAGTCGTGATTCGCTGGTTGGGCCACAGCCTTGTCCAACTAACGAATTTGATTCGCTAGTTGGACCGACTGACAAATGTCAAAAACTCTCCAAAGAAGATGTTGGCAGTGTAAATGCATCTGTTCTTATCTCTAAATATTGTCAGATTGATTTTAAAAGTAAATTTGGCACGAGATTTTGACGTTCAGATCCTTTTTAGTTGGACAATGGTCCAACTAGCGGAGGTTCAACTAAAAAGCGTCCAACCAGCGAATCACGACTGTACACCACAACACAATATTATCCCTGGAAAATATGATGAACCACCGGATGAAATGAGATGGTGATGATGTAACAGGTGTGATCTGTGTCCTGCCATGCGTACCTATTAGCAGTTAAATCCAGCGTTTTTGAACTAAGCGCTGCAGAGTGTGTGATAAACCATTATCGTTGTGATCTTCTTTTTACTACTGGTCCTGAATTAAAAACTTTGCGCGAGAAAAATACACGCATTTTCTTTCTTCTCGAATCTTATGGCATATTCGTTTTTGACAGTGCACTACACCGGTGTAGTCGGTGCTACACTCATTCAAACTTGGGTGTAATCAGTCTATCTCTTTCTTTGCACTACACCGGTGTAGCACCAAGAAAAAACGAAAACGCCATTAGTTTCCACAGTCCCCACAATCATCACCATTTGTTCGCAGCGATTTTCGATTTTCGTTGGACACTATCATTAGCTTTCGTATTGGCCTCCACATATAAAAATTTTCGGGCTTTTACAAGCTTCAAAGCCAATGAAATTCCGCTTTTTGCTAGCATCCCATCAATCGGATCCTGGGACACATCATGCCCAGCTTGACATAATGCTACATCTTCCAGTTCAATCCAAGCTGCTTAGATGCACTAATTTTTACTTCCGCGCAGAAAACATACAGCATAATCAAAACTGTGAGTAATTGAATACAAACAAATACTGTTCATTGTATTAAACGACAAAATAATTGGTGTGAATCGAGGTTTGAAAGTATATTTTCATTAAAGTTACAATAAACTTTTAATTTCAATAATTGTTTTAATTTCTGTAAACTTTAAAAAAATGTTATTGAATTCAATCAAATAATTTATTGTCTCACAACCGATAGTTTTATTTATTGAGCTCAATCCATAATTTTATTTAAAATAATAATCTTTCACGAGTCGAATCAAAATTCACGCAGAACACTTCCGCATAACATTTATCGCAAGATCCTATTTTTTACATTTTCCTTTGTTTTGCCTCCTTTCTGCGAATAGCAACGTTGGCGTCGGTTGGAAGAAGTTACCAAATATAGACACTCGCTGTAAACCGAAACGATAAGTTTCCATTTCCCAACCTGTTTACCAACCGCCGGTGCGGTGTCGTGTTATGATGACGGTTAGTAAATTGCTTATACCCACGCCCGGTGCTGATAGTCTTAGTTGGGATCTTCATAATCTTGTTTTTTTGGATGAAGTAAGTATGGGAAATAGCGGTTTTTTCTCTTCAAAACGGTGTGTCTTAAATCGGCACAAATTATATTGAGATTATAAGTGTTTTTTATGTAAAAATGTCTGAGGAACACGATGGCATTAGAATTTTCAAAATTAAAATATATGTATTGAGAAAAAATAACCTTTTAATATTTAACTGCAAAACTCGCATAGTTGGCAGAACAGCCGCTAAAAATTAATATTTTGTTCTAGATTCCTTGAACAATTTTCTTCAAAAGACATCTTACGGTTTGATTCTAGAGTAAATGGAACCAGGGATATGATCAAATGAAAATCAAGGGTTTTGGCAATTTGCCAAAACGGGGGGTGCTCCCATGACTCGAGGGGTGGTTCAATTGGCCGTTCATAAATGAATGGGGAAAAGCCATGAATTACCGTTAGAAAAACTAAAAATTTGAGAATTCTAGACGTACTAGTGGAGTGAAGTGGACCCCGGCACAGAGAACAGGCTTCCATCTCACGCGTAAAAGTTGAGTAAAAGGCACATCCAAAGATAATTGAGACACATTCCAGCGTTAGGGGACAACGTTTGCACGCATCATGCAACTGTTAACAACTCGTCGTTTAAAATATCCTACGATATACGCTCAAAAAACTTAATCAAGTACTTTAAAAGTCCTCACACAACGTTTATGTTATAGGTTTGATGTGTTTCAGGTTGTCCTTTCATTCTGGGAGGAGAAAATGTCGCGTTAGGGGACAACAGAGCAAAAAATTGATTTTCCAACCTACACTTGTATTTATCAAAAAACCTGCTCTGTCTCAAACTTTAGAGCATTTATTTGTTCTAGAAATTTGATCATCGATAGTCACAGAACAATACTGTATACTTAGATTTTTTAGGAATTTTTTTCACGAACGCTGCGTTAGGGGACAACACCAAAAGGAACACAAACAGTCGTATATGAAGTGTTGTCCCCTAACGCGACTGAAGTATCTGTTGAAGCTCAAACAAAGCGATGTATATTACCTCTAAACCTATAAACAACTCAAAATAAAGATTTGAAATGCCAAACCAGATGAATTTCTAGTTTTACCTTCATGGGTATTTGACAAATGATATTTAGAAATCAAATTAATATGGATTGAGAACAGGACACACCGCATACCACAGTGTGGCCCGGTATAGAAGAAATTGTAGATTGTTCCTAATGGATCGAAAAAGGTGGTTTCAAGTAGTTTTGGTAAGTTTAATACATTATTGACATCGGAAAATATATGAAATAAAATGAACTATTTGTTAGGGTGACTCAATTTTTTTATTTTGTTGACCAAATAAGTTTTTTTTTCAAGTAATTTTGGTACACTAACCTTGTTTTTTGACATTATAAAATCTTGAAAATAAAATTGACTGTTGATTAGGGCCGATAAAAAACGTCATAGGGTGGTTCAATATTTATTTTCTTGTTGCGTTACAAATACACAAATGTGGCTCTGAAGCAACTCAACAAAGGTAAGACGAAGGATGCGAACGGTACCGGTAAACTATATTTTTTCGGTATATTTACATTTGCACAAGCCGTACAGCCTGCTACAGCGACGCGTCACTACAGCTCTTGCCAGAACGGTAGCCAAACCGAGTACATTTTTCCGTAGAGCAGTAAAATATATTTTTGTTTTGCTGCTGTACTCCGACTGCTCGGTGAGAGTGTGGCGTTGTAAAGTTTGTTCTCTCGCTTTGTACACTTTTCTCTGCATAGTGAAAAGGAGAGGCCCGCACACGAAAGCGTCGATGCCGGTCGTGGCGTAAACGAACCGCATTCATTGTCGTTGTTTGTGATTAAAAATATTGAATAGATTAAAAATATTAAAAAGTGTAAAATAAGGAATGAGAAGCTATACCGCTTGCGTCTGGTGGCTGTACTAGGGAAAATTATTTTAAATTTCTTACAAAAGAATTGTATAGGATTTCATATACCAATCGACTCAGCTCGACAAATTGAGACAATGTCCGTATGTGTGTATGTATGTATGTACAAAATGTCATGTAATTATCTCAGCAATGGCTGAACCGATCTTAATGCAACTATTTTCAAATGAAAGGCCTAACGTTGCCATTTGACACTATTATTTTTGATTATTTTTGATATGTTGTTTACTTTCTGAGATATGGTCAATTTTGTCAAAACACGGCAGGTTTTTTTGCAAATAACTTTCGAACAATGCAATATCGTCTGACAAAAACATGTACATAAATAAAAAGCTTGTAAAAATACCTTTCTAACAAGCTATAGATTGTCAAAATCCGTGTACGAGCGGCGAAGATATTAAACTTTTTTTTTATTCCTCGCTTACCAATTTTCACTAACTAAAAATTAGATTGTTTCATACAGAGTATTGCTTTACTAGGGGCAAAACTAAACCGATTTTGAATATCGGGGTATGAAAACACATCTACGTGATTCAAGGAATTCGATGTTGAGAACATTTTGTGAATTACCTCTATAATAAATTAACTATTTTTCAAAAATCAATATACAAGTTCACTTCAAAGACAAAAAAATGTGTTGATAGTGAAACAGCGAGTTCTTGTATTTATCCCTTGGATTAGACGTTGCGTTCAATCATGAGGTAAATGTTGGATGGTATATCAATACACAGATCAAAAAGTAATTCACCTAGCAGTGAGATAAAAAATTTCTCATAATTATACTCGTGGCGTCACCGAAAGCAACTGTATGTTTGAAGCCCAAAACTCTAGCGAAAATTTAGCTCTTTTGCAAGATTTGTATACTGGTTATGGCACAAAAATTACTACTTACATTATTTATGATAATAATGTAAGGAATCAATATATCGCATAATATACCTATAAAAATAAGGTCACTGCCTTAACCATCATTTGCCATTCCTCACACGCCCCCGCCCCCCATCTCTCTCTGTTGAATTTTGAATGAAACATATGCTCAAAGACTGAAAGCTGAAGCCAGCAGGATTGGACTTGCCATCAACGTTTCGAAGACAAAATACATGAGAGGAAGAGGTTCTAGAGACGACAATGTGAACCTCCCATCCAGAGTTCGAATTGACGGTGACGAAATCGAGATGGTCGACGAATTCATGTATTTGGGCTCACTGGTAACCGAAGACAATGATAACAGCAGAGAAATTCAGAGACGGATCTTGGCGGGAAATCGTGCCTACTTTGGACTCCAAAGGACGCTCCGGTCGAACAAAATTCGCCGCCGCACGAAGTTGATTATCTACAAGACGCTGACTAGATCGGTGCTCCTCTACGGCCACGAGACCTGGACTATGCTCGTGGAGGACCAACGCGCCCTTGGAGTTTTCGAACGAAAGGTGTTGCGTACCATCTATGGTGGCGTGCTGATGGAAGAGGAACGTGGCGCAGGCGAATGAACCATGAGTTGTATCAGGTGCTGGAAGAACCATTCATCGCGCATACCGCTAAAATAGGACGCTTTCGGTGGGCTGTACACGTCGTGAGAATGTCAGACGACGATCCGGTGAAGATGGTTCTTGAGGGCGACCCCACAGGAACAAGAAGACGGGGCGCACAGCGAGCACGGTGGATGGACCAGATGGAGGACGACCTGCGGACCCTTCGAATACTGCGAGGCTGGCGACAAGCTGCAATGGACCGAGTGAAGTGAGGACGGCTTCTGCATACAGCAAGAGAAAAAACGGCTCTAGCCTAAACGGTAAGGTAAGTATATGCCCAAATATATCATGTGAAAACTAAGAACAACTTTTGACATTAAAAATGTCTTACTCCACTATCTGAGGCTAGGTGTCATTCTAAAATCTAAACTATCTCCCATGTAACGAAACTATGTAAGGTTTGCACGCTTATAACTCCGATATTACTAGATGGATTTTAATCATTCATACACCAACCGATTCAGAAACACCTAACTTAAATATTGATAATAATTTAATATCTCCCCAATAAAAGTAGACTTTTAAAAATTGGTAAAATTAAAAAGTTCACGAAAAACGGGAAAATTACCATTCGTGATGCAAATTTCTCAGACACAGCCGTCATTAGAGGGTAGGTTAGTGGCTCAATCACACACGAAAAGTCATAAATAGAAGCAACGCATGTCTGTTTGAATCAGTTGTTGCTCTTATCCCAAACGAGCAACGTCTTCTCCGGGCGATGCAATAAGCGTTATCGATTTTCGGCAACGTTGGCATTCGCACACACTCGCACCTAAGTGACTAAACCATATACGGTTAGTTTATAAATAGAGGTACGCGTCACCCGTTTGAATCAGTTTTTGTTCTTATGTCGAACGGGTAAGATCATGGTTGCAGCGTCTAGGCACTACACTAAGCGGTAGAAGCTATGCATTTTCGGCAGCGGTGGCCGTGTGCGGATTTTTCGGGTACCAGCACGGTGTCACAGAATGATTTGCAAAGTGGGTGGGTGGGGTGGTTTGGATTTCAATACGGTGTGTGCTGCTTAAGAGTGTTGCGTTTGAAAAAAAATATATTTATTTTTATGCATGCGTGTGCGTTGTAACTTGTTAATCCATGTTTACGGCGCTTTGTAGCTGCGTAGGGTAAAGAGCCTATTGGTTTTCATGTTTCATATTTCGGTTATATGTTTTTTATGAGTAAGGCATCTGACAACGTGCTTCTGTAGTTATTGCACTGTTCAGCAGCGTAGTATTTTATATAGGAGAGTACACTCAGGTTTTTTACGCGGATTTTGAAATTTACGCGGTTTTCATTAACGCGTTTTTTTTAAATTTACGCGGTTTTCATTTACACGGCGTGTATCCCCTGCGTGAAAAATCTGAGTGTAATTGCATCGGAAACAATCACATTCCCAGCAGAACTTTTTGTTTTCTAATTTCAAACACTTTTGTTTCGCACAACAGAAAATTTTAAAACAGAAATTACCGTCCCAGCAGCAGTTTAAGCGGGTGTTCTTTTTCGATTCAAATTCAAGCCATGTCTTAAGCGTTACTGGACATAAAATTGTTTTCCCAGTTTATCCAGTCAGAATATCTGTCCTACCCTATGTATTTAAAACACAGTTCTAATTGCGTTTAAAAGTATACAACAAATAGAACGGTTGGGTATACTAATTTAAATTTTAAAATAAATTTATTTTAAATTATGAAACAAACCGCTGTACTGAAGATATAATTATGTCAGTCCTATTACCACATAAAACACCTATATAACATAAAACGCTGCAGAATTGGTTCAATAATACAATGTTAACACTACAGAGTTATAACACGTTTTAATAATTAGCAACAAGAAAAATGTCACCAAGATAGCATAAAAACCCGTTTTAACTGGTAGTGCGAACGTTGTATAACAATGTAATTTATCAAATAATTTCATTTGTTCAACCACTAATCGATCAAGAATTGCTTAACCTTAAGATTGTTTATTCAAGTTCATTAGTACATTATTGAAAATTTAAATGGAAAATGAAATTTCATATTTCATGGAGAATCTGTATATTTCCGTTGGCGGGCGTGGGCTTCCTCATCACAGCTCTCAATATGGAACTTTTATTTTGAATATATTTTCTGGACAGACCAGCCTATTTTTACTAGATGGATCAGCCAAATAATGCCAATCACCTAGTGAGATAATTGATTAATTAATAGATTACCGTTAAAAGACCTTCAATAAATTATGTTATATAGCAAATTGTAACATTGTAACATGAAAACAGGCGAGTGAACAAGAGCGTGAGTCGATATGTGTGATAGATAAAATTAATTTGCACGCTCTTGAAAAAAGCTACATTTTTAATGTCACCGTGGTCGTGTCCTGTACACAACCCTTTAATTTTTTTGTAATGATATTATTGAAAATGCACATTCGTTGTATTGGTACGAACTTTCATGAAAAATAACGGATCAAAGACCAAAAATATCCACAAATCAGATCCAGAAAAAGAAGTCTTCCAAAGTACCCACTCGATTGGGAATGCAACTACAATGTGTCTTCTAACTTATCGTCGTCCATATCTGCATATACTGAGTAGTTTGAACCATTTCTTTTTCACAGTATTGGTTTGTATAGGACTTATTTATCCATATTTCCTGCACGAGAATTCCGAACGCAACAATATGCAAGCTATAAGGATGAATGGAAAGCGACTGCATTGCACTCAACTGAATGCATGGCTTTTATGCTATCGACGTAGCCTAGATATTTCACACTATTAACTTCAATGCAAATAAAAACTTTGAAATATCTACCTGTCTCATTCACGAATCGCATTCTCCCTCTGTCGTTCTCTGTTCAAGGGGCTTAAAAGCACATGTGACCTTGTCTCACTTTACTATATTCAATTGCGCGTTAAAATACTGGACCAGTAAATTCTGTTCTGCACATAAATCTTTTTTCGGGAATATGTGACCAAAAAGTAAACTGAATTCCAAAGCAAATTGAACGTTCCAGGTTCCTGATAACTAATTAAGGTCCAACAATAAAGTAGATACACCAGATAATCTTAAAACGACGCCGTCAAGTAAAGAAGCATGAAAACGTAAAGAATAAAAAGACGGAAGCTCTAGAAAGTCCATTGTATATTTATTAGCCTTTTCTCAGAAGATGGGATTTTCAAAAACATTTCAAAACTTTCTGATGCAATGGTTCTCAAATTCGTACAATCCGGTTTATTCATTTTCTTTATTCAAAAATGCTTTTTAACTTTAAATATATGATCATTTCATTTTAATTGCTTATTCCATTCAGCATATTTTTATTCGTTTTGTTCATCTGCGTCATTTTACTTATTTTATTCGTTTCATTCTTTGGATTCACTCTGATCAGATTAGTTTTTTTGTGTATTTTACTAATATTATTCATTTATTTTATTCATTGTTTTCATTGCATGCATTCTATTCATTTTTTCCAGTTTATTCATTTTGTACAGTTTCTTCATTTTAATAATCTGACTACTTTTTCAGTTTTAATCATTTCATCCAAAAATTATTTTATAACATTTTACCATCGTTTAATTTTTCATTTTAATCAATGCATTTTATTCTGCTCATTTTCTTCTTTTTATTCATTTTATCACTTCAGCTCATTTTGTTTATTTGATTCCTTTGTTTTATTTATGCATTTCATTTATTTTTTACTTTATTCATTTTGTTCATCCATTCATTTGATTCATTGTATTCACTGGATGAATTAAATCAGTTTGATTCATTTTATTCATATCTTTAATTTTATGCATTTCATGTTCAGTCAATCTTTTTATTTCATTCAATTTGTTAGTATGAGTCAATTTATTCTAATAATCTTATAACTATTTCTAAATATAATCTTAATTTTTATTTAATAACAATCTAATTTGATTCGCGTATTTTATAATTTTGATTTACATTAATTTTTCTACTCATGTTATGAATTTAAAAACCTATTATTTCATTTTTTGCTTTACTTTCTATTTCGTTCGTTTAGTTGATTTTCTATAATTTATTCAGTTTATTCGAGATTTTATTCGTGCAAGACTAGAAACTGTTTTCATTCCACCTCTAGTTGGGTGCCTACTTCTCATGAGTTCTGCAAACTAATCCAATAGTGATATGGGTAAGAAATGTCTCATCTCACTGCTAGATGGATTAAATCGGTTTTTTGTCATGTTACTGCTTTGCTTACAGGCTGCCGTACAGCGCTGGGCGTCCTGCATTAGCAAACGACAGTAGCGTCGTATGATAAATTAGAGTGTAGGCAGAAAAATTACAGCCGTAGAAAAGGTAGGCATTTTGCATCGTTGGGTACGACTGTCAAACGATTATACTCAGTCGAGCAATTATTATATTTACATATTGTATAAAATGTTGTTGCGGTACCAGTAATACGGTTGAATTCAACATTTCGAAAGGGAATATCGCTCTTCCAGTTCAACCTCTGGCGTTTGTACAACTGTTTCTACTCGTAGATCTGCAAGACGACAATTATTAGTGATGATTGCGGAAATTAAACAAAATGTAGCCGTTTTACGCAATTTTTCAAAAAGAAAATCCAGCTTTTTGAAAATTTAGATATATTAGAGCACACAAAAAATTCGTTAGAAAATTTCACACAATTGCGGTCTTATGGGTCCGATGGCTGGCTTGTCATTGAATTATCTAAATGATAGAAAACTGGAGAATTTCGTGAAATTGTATCTTTTATGAGCGAATTCTAAGAAACACGTATCCTCAGGAGAGCATTTTGAATTTAACGTTTTATAAAATCAATAAAAAGCATGTTGAAGAAAATCTATCCCGAAAAGACAAACCGTGGTTAGTTCCAAGTGGTCAATTTGAAAGAATGTTTAAGGAGGACGAGTGAGTGTTATTCCCTATGACCAAATTCTTCCGCGCGATGTCATACTTATTTGGCATTCTTACGCGTTCCATTCTATATCTTTGAAATCACTTCGAACTCTGTTCTGAAATTGTTGATTTATTCTTGGATAGTTTATTTACTGATAGATGTAATAAAAAACTTGATTATTTTTCGATATTATAAGGTAGGCCTTCCCCTTAATGGCAACTCCTCCCTCTCCCCGTCTCTGAACCACCCATAACACTGCATGGCTGCGGCATTGCTGAAATAGGTTGATTATATCTTGCATGTCTATATGCTGTTCTGTAGGCTCTCAAAGTAACTCTGCAGAAGGATTTATCGTACTGTAACGGAAAGGGTTTGGGGACAACCCTTCAGTGCACCCCCGTGAAAGAACGATTTCAAAGCTTTTTATATACAAATAACACATTTTTAGAAAGGTATTGATGAGTACTAATAGCTTCTGAAAATTTTTTTATGGATAGCATGCTTTGTTTTTGTGAAAAATTGAAAAAATGATTTTTGCGTTAGGGGACAACGCAAAAATGGTCAATTTTTGGCCCCCTTTTATCCGGCGATCCATTCACTCAAAAAATCTGTCCAAAGATGAAATCTTTGTACAATATGTGAACAATAAAATGGAATTTAAGATTATTTTTTTTTTGAGAGTTGTCCTACTGGAGCTATAGAGCTAGGTTCTCGGAAGGGCTCCCCGTCAGAATCACATACTACAATTTGCAGACGAGACAGGCAATGTCGCCCAATAAAACACTGCATGAGGCCAATTGTAGCGGACCGTGATTCTGAATGTGATATTCATTGTACGGTTCAGGTATGTGCGGGCGTAGGGACTCGCGATCGCGTGTATCATCGCGAAGGGCTCGAACATTTGTACGTTAACGTCTTCGATCGCGTGTGCGTTTGTATGTCGCGTGTGCGTTTGTATGTCGCGTGCGCGTTTGTATGTCGCGTGTGCTAACGTGTATGAACTTCGCGTGTATAAATTCTATTTCATAACCGTGTGCCTTTCGAATATTCGCGTGTGTTCTAGAATGATCGCGCGCGGACCGTGAATCTGATACTTAATTTTTGATTTTTGGTGTACGGTTCAGATTCCAGAAGAAAGTGGGTCCTTACATATCATTAGAATTCCCATTAATGTCGCCGTAGAACGCGTGGTCTAGTGGATATGAGCTTTATTTTTTTTTGATTGGTCCAACTGAATGTATGGACCTAAATTGCTAGAATGAAGGCTAAAGATTTCCGGACGTGACCGATTCATGATCGCGCACGTTTGCGGATTCGCGTTTGAGACCGCGTTTGTAACGTCGTAAGTACTAAAACGTTCACACAATTGCCGGAGTGTTATCAAGTTTACGCGATCTCGGGCATAGGTGTGCGTAGATGATCGCGAAGGGCTTAAGCGTTCGTATGTTGACGTGTTTGTCGCGTGTGCTCGCGCGTATGTGACTTCGCGTGTATAAATTCGATTTTGAAACCCTGCGGCCATTCATATATTCGCGGACCGTCATTCTGATCTTTAGCTTCCGGTATACGGATCACATTCTGACAGGGAGAGAGTTACCCCATATCACTAGAGTTTCCGGTCATGTCGCCATGGAACGTTTTGTCTAGTGGATATTGGAGTAATTTTCAAATTTATTATTTTTTATTAATTAACAAGGACCTAGATTGTTGGTACCGAGGATAGAGACTTCCGGACGATCCCGATTCATGATGGCGCGAGCGCGGGAGTTTGTAGGTTGACGCTTGAGATCGTGTTGCTAAGTTTATGAGTGCTGAGATTTTCACCTTTTCACCGGGGTGTAATCACGTTTGCGAGTTCGTGGGCGTAGGTTGCTTGGAAAATCGCGAGGGGCTCTAACGTTTGTGCGCTGACGTGATTTTGTAATGTGTGTTCTTGAATGGTCGCGCGAACCGTGAGTCTGATATTAAATTTTCGGCGCGCGGTTAGAATTCTGGCAGAGAGTGGGATCGTCTATATCGATAGGGTTCCCGGTCATGTCGCCATGAGACGTGTTGTCTAATAGGTATGAGCGTATTTTCTTAAATGGTCCAGCTGAAGGCATGGACCTAGGCTTCTAGGATCAAGGATAGACGTCCGGACGTGATCGATACGTAACCGCGTGCGCGAGGGCTTTTTTATAGGTTCATGCTTGAGATCGCGTTTGAGAATGTGTGAGTGTTAAGACGTTCACTATCACCATCTTTGCTGACCCAGCTGAAGGCGGTTGTAGAATGGCAGTATAGGACTCAAAAAGAAGAAATAAAGGACAATATATGAGAGAAGTAATAGATTAGATAGGTACAAGATACAGCTGAATTTATGATCATCACATTAAAGGCATACATTAGTACTTCAAACTCTACCAATACTTGAATATCCAACCACCACACATAGCAGATCCTTTCTTTTTTTATGTCGCTAGCCGTGCATTGAAGAATGCTCAAAACTCTGAACTAGGCCCCGTCAAGTCCTGTCCGCCATCTGTCCGTCTCGTCCTGTCGTATCTGGGGCTTCCAGGTTACATGCATTCACCAGACGAGACTAGCTTAAATTAGCTTAATTGTGCACTGGTTTGGTAGAATCGAGGCGATCATCGAAATGATAGATCCTACGAGTGAATGCACTTGGCCCAGTCACCTGTCGAGCATTTGTATATTTGCGAGTTTGAATGTTTACGTGTGTATGGGAAGTGTTGTGTGTTGAGATATGTGTGTTACCTGTAAATAATAAGTTAATATAAATAATATTTAATGTGCTAAAATAAGACATGTGTAATATGCTACTTGCAATTTTTGGTCGTTCCTACTTATCTGATTCAATTAAGTATGAGAGTACATCTCAATTCTTCTAAAACCTGGCGACGTCTGATGGTAGCGAATAGTCATTGTTGGCAGCAATGTTACCCTTTTTTGATAAATGAATTCGGAGAGGTCATCATAGGAATGTGACGCATGAGACCGAAAATAAATAAAACAAAATGAAATAAATAGAAGAATTAGTATTATTATTGAGTATTATTTGAACAACACACATGTAACATGCAATAAAACTACTTGGAATCGTCTAAATGCCAGAAAATGATATATATTTACTATTAACGACATTTGCATTCCGTTAAAAGTTTCTCATGCTATGCTGACGGGGAATGGATGATTGATGTGCGTCGGTAAATTAATCGTACCTTCATTTATCCAATCCGAATGAGTCGAATCGAATGCACGAATTGAACACCGATAAAAAGTGATCCAAAGAAGGATTACCCACTATTCTATCATATAAGCCAGTTCTGCATCCATTCCTAGACCCATATGCACAAATACTCAGACGAACACATACACAGATAGACATACGACTAGCACATAACAATTTTACACTAGTACTAAAAACTACAATTATTACAACACAACACAACTAATAGGGTTCAACTGTTAATTTTTAATGCGCCTGTGCACGTTGACGAGATCGACCGATAAATCGACACACAATGACTCCCATTGCGAGCCGTGCTCAAAAAGACAGCCGTTAAGCTGTTGAACACTGTCTGCAAACACAGCCCACAGAAAAAGTCAATCTACGGCGACCCGCCAATCGGCCACGCCAGTGTGCACAGGCTCTTAGCTGACTGTTAGTTTGGGCTGGTGCAGAGTATGAAATAACAAAAAACATAAAAAAGGCCCATAACACCTCTCGGTCTCCTCGATGCACCACTATCGAGGCGTAATGCAATAACCATCTTAAAGCAGGTGTCTGCTCAAATATGCTTGAAGATGTTTTCAATACCGTCAAACCCGTCAGCCTAGGAGAGGGATAAAATGGAATTTAAGATTATTCCAAATAAATTTTATTACAAACCTGTCGGTGTGGTACGGAACAATCACTTCAATTATTAAAAACGAGTCATAAATGTATTGCTGGTTTTCATTGACGACCGTCATAAAAAATTTTTAAAAAATTTCTATATATCTATGATTTGGGAGCCTTTAACCTATACCAACATATTTCAGAACAACTTTTACTTCTATTAGCAGATTTATTTTCTTGAGGTAAGCGATACAAGTGCGTGGAATGTGTCTTGAGATGTTACCGCCAAGGGTGGTTCTGTCGACATTCCGTTTAGTGACTTTTACTGAATTGATATCCAAGTGATCGTTATAATTATGGAATATGCCAGTACGGTGGTCGTAATGGTCTAGCAAATATTTGTTCAAATGACAAAATAAATATTTTAAACTCGTTTGTTCGAAACGTTGTTAGGAGCTTGATTCACTAGACTAGACAAAATAGTAGACTTGACATTAGGGTCGGTATTCGAAACTTTACTCTTGAGGTGATAGCTGAAGAATTTAGCGAAAAAAAATGCTCCACATGTACCTTCAAATTGCAGATTTCTGAAGATTCTTAGAAGATCATTGGTGTTTTAGAAAATTCTTCAAGACTTTCTTGGATTTCCTGAAATATGTCGTTTTGGTAGGGGAACATGAGTCAATTTGGACCGTTGGCTAATTCGGATCCCCTCAGCTGTTTCTGAGCCATTGTAACACATATGTAGAAAAGAAACGAATTGAAAATCTTTTCAAAAATGAACTATAGAGTTGTAGTGCTGTACAAATATTATAAGTGGGAAAGGGTTAGTTCTAGAAATCGTGACTATATAAACTCAAAGTATCAAACTTCAAACAACTAATAGTAATAATTTTACACATGATCTAGCTGCCTAGTCACATCGGATAAGCCAGTAGTGCCCTTCTCCTTTGTTAGCGGAGTTTGCAGTCAATGCATTGAATTCGCCTACATCTTACGTCAACCATCTAAAATTGTGAATCAGATCATCATCTGTAGGTTGTTTTTTCAACAACAGATAGGTCAACTGTCTGGCGCTGCCGATTTAGCTTTGGCTAAATAATACCGCGCCATCTCCGACGCCGCCCCTGACTTCTGCAGTCTGGTTCTATTTTTGGACCCAGTCTATTCATTTTGCCATCGCACCAAGAAAGCACAACATTGCATACAGTAGCGAGGAAATTCTTTTGCAACGTACTGTTGTTGGCTTCAGCAGGTTTGCGGTCACAAGCTAGCCGGCGCTTTTTTGCGTGAGTGTTCAAATTTCTATATTTTTAGCGCATCTTTCTAGTGAGAAAATTTCATGACAACTTAGACACAATGGAGGTCATTTTCAAACTACACCATATATCTGTTCAGGGGTCGGTAATTTCTGTTCAGCGGTCGGTAATTTTTCAACAAAACCGGAACGTGGAAACACCATGATTTTTGATCAATATTGACTAGCATGTTTAACTTGTAGGCACAAATAAATTTGTGTCTTGGAGATGCATATTACCTTACATTCAACAATATCGAGAATTACATCAAAGTTATCGCAACATCAATAGCGTTCGCTCAATTTGATAAGAGAAGAGTAGCACACGACAATTTCTAAACGTAACACTTCACATTTCTTCACTCCAACTACACCACACGCCCCCCTAAAGGTTATTCGTAGGGAAATGCATGGGTCTTAAAAAACATGTCTTCGCTCACTAGTGCCAACACATTCTTCCTCCAGCTAGAGCAGCTAGAGGGGATTACAACGGGTAGGTTTTGTTTTGTATTTGCCAACTGCTTACGTACTAATCCGGTTTTGTATAACACTTTTTTCATTCGCGTCAAACGATGATTCAATAAACAATATTCAATATTAACTTTACAGATTTGAACAACGACAGTGCCAGTGCTGTCGATTGAGACACGAGGCGAAGTCCTCATCGCATCGCAAATTGCAGTGTGCTCGAGAGCGACCAGTGAAAGTGCACGCGCGCTCTGAATTAACACGTCGTCATTGCCGCTGCCATCGTCGCCGTCGTCGTTGAGGAAACAGTCGGAAACTGAACGACCTAATAACCCGTTAATACCTCGAATTTGTGACTTTAAAGTTACTTGTGCCCAAGTGCTGACACCACCTCGTTATGTCTTCTACAGACAGCAATCCATCGCAGGCGGTTCCGATATCGCAGCCCACTCGCGTCACTCAACCGGTCACCGTCTCCGCCCAAATTGTGAAGGAAGGCTGGCTGTATAAACGCGGTGAGCATATAAAAAACTGGCGCTCGCGGTACTTCATTCTTCGAGACGATGGCACCCTGGTCGGCTATAAAAATCGACCGGATGCTTCGTTCCAAGCGGAACCCTCGAATAACTTCACCGTGCGCGGCTGTCAGATTATGTCCGTCGATAGACCACGGCCTTTCACATTCATCATACGCGGTCTGCAGTGGACCACCGTGATAGAGCGGATGTTTCACGTCGAGGAGGAAAAGGAACGCCAGGAATGGGTCGAAGCGATCCGAAGTGTTGCGAACCGAATAACGGAAGCTGAAGCCTACCAGGCAGGATCACAGTCGAACGAAGATGTCGAAATGGCATCGATTGCTGAGGATGAACTGTTGACAGAGAAATTTTCTGTACAGGGAACATCGACTGGAAAAATTAGTGGCCGAAAGAAAGTGGTGAGTAAAGTGAAAGATATGCAGGTGAAACTTTAAAGAGCGAATTTCATTAGAGATATCATCTAGAGTGCAATATTTTTTATTCTTATTATGTGTGTGGCCGTTCAAATACAACCCACACTCGGTCTTGTAGCTATTCATGCAATTGAAAAATCACCGGTTCAGAGATGGTTGAATCATCAAAATAACAAATATTTACTTTTGGAGCTTTATTATTGATTGATTCAATTTTTTTCCAACGCAGACTCTGGAAAATTTCGAATTCTTGAAAGTGCTCGGCAAAGGAACATTCGGTAAAGTAATCCTATGTCGCGAAAAGACAACCGCCAAACTGTACGCCATCAAGATTCTCAAAAAGGAAGTCATCGTACAGAAAGATGAGGTCGCCCACACGATGGCGGAAAATCGTGTACTGAAAAAGACGAATCATCCTTTTCTGATAGTAAGTGGAGAATGGGGCTAAGCCTAATTGGTGTGTTTGTGTGACGATTGTTTTTTTTTTCTAACCCTTTCAGTCGTTGAAATATTCTTTTCAAACCGTGGACCGTCTATGCTTCGTGATGCAGTACGTCAACGGGGGAGAGCTATTTTTCCATCTAAGCCGCGAACGAGTATTCTCCGAGGATAGAACACGATTCTATGGCGCCGAAATCATCTCTGCATTGGGGTAAGTTGGTCGAGTTGTAGCAATCAATTAGTAGGTAAATCGTGTGATTCATTCATTTACTTCAATGCTTCGTGAGGCAAATGGCGAGAATGTGGGAAACAAACACAGTGTCACGTTCAGAGAAACAAGTCAGGTGGTTTGCACGGGGAAACCCAGGTGTTATTGGGAGGTTCTCTAAGTAAACAGTCGCAAGTTGGTAATGAACATGTTTGAAAGTCGAAACCGGCGAAACTGTATTCACTTCGTCTAGTAATTATTGTGTTTACCACGAAATCTATTTAAAGTTCTGTTCTCAGCTCCCTTCTTGTTATATTCTACAACAAAATATGCATTTTGCCGGTTTAAGTTCCTGTAAGAGCATTCCCGATCAGAAGGGCATAACTGATTTATAACACCTGAAGTTATTTATTTCAAAAATATTTTGAAGCAGAACCTGTTATAAATCCGGCTGGTTAGTTGTTAAAATAACAAAAAATAAAACAAAAACCTGGTTAATTATAACAAAATTTGATATTATTTTATCAAAGTTAAAACTAAATGAGAAATATTTTTTTTTCCAAAAGTATATAGGTATTCTGTGAGAGAACTGTATTAGATATAATCATCTAATGACAGTGACCTAGTAACAAACGATCAATTCATAAATTGATGGTCTCATAATAGATAATGTTATAATATTGATAGTATAGAAAACTGTCCGCAATCCACTTTCAATTCCGTTATCTGAATATAACTACAGTTGTTATAAATATCAACCATAGTTATAATAGTGTTATTGTTTTGTTACGCTCTTCTGATCGGGATATGTTCAGCTGCCTTTCATTTGAAATAAGAGCATGTTCAGCAGCGTTTTATTTTGGGAGCGGGCCATTTGAAATAAAGTCATTTGGCATAATGGTCATTTGGCACAACGATTATCTGGCATAATGGTCATTTGGCATAATTTTGAGAATTGATCACACTGAAGGTCATTTAGCATAGTGGACATATGGCATAATTCATTTTATCTCCAGAATAACGGTCATTTGGCATAATTTCTAATATTGCGTAAAGTGAGGGTTATTTGGCATACCAGACATTTGGCATAATTGATCTGACTGATCAATTATGTGATCTCACTGAAGGTCACTTGGCATAACAGTCGAATGTCTAGTTTATCAGGTGAATTATCCATAAGGTTGTAGCTGCACAAAGCAATAACAATAATGTGTTATTATCCATTACCTGCTATTGACTATATTTCAAGTGAATATATTTTATAACTGATTTTGCCTTTTTTTAAATATGAGCAATTCTTTTGAGTTTCATTTTTGAAATTTGTATGCTTGTTAATTTTTGCAATTATGGATTCTTTGTCCATGATTTACATTTTAGTATAGTGGAGATTTTACAGTCGTTACAAATTATAATCGTTCTTGGAAGTGGTTGGCTTGGAAAATATCTATTCTGGGTGTTTATATGGTTCTATAATATTCACCCGAACGTCAATCGCCCGAAAGCCATTTACCCGAATGACATTCGCCCGAAAGCTATTTACCCAAATTCCATTAACCAAAATGGACCATTTGTCCGATCGTCATAAACCCGCATAGACCACTTGCCCGAATGTCATTATACCGAATTCCGCATTCACTCAAACGTAATATAAAATCAGATCCATGCTGCTTATAAGATCATTTTTTATTGTTTCGATTCCAACACAAGCGAAAGATTATACCAATACTAGAGTCCAACAAGAAAGCATGTTGCTATAGTCATTCTCTCAGCTTTCGTTGCTTTAGTCACTTCATAAAATGTCGGAGAGTGAATCGATTTTTTTTGGGGTTTTACAAACGGAAAATTACACCGTGTTGCTCATAACAGTGCCATTAAAAATCCAACATCAGCATGCACCCATCGATGTTCTTGATCATGCTCTATATCAATACCGCCATTGCGAGTTCGGAAACCACGTGAGATCGGAAAACTATTAGCGATACATCATCATCACTATCGTTTTCATCGTTCAAACCACCGCCAGCTAAATCTCAAAAGGCGTTTGAGGCCAAGAAAACAGCTTTGAGCATGCCTTCATCATAATCATTAATGCATTCGGCATCATTCCCGTGGCCGATTCTGGGTATTGATTGGGATTACACTGATTTCCCAATATATACGCGAACGGACGACTTAGTGAAATGTACGTAATAATTCAAAGGTTTTCTTCCATTTAATTCCACTATGTGGAAAACCTTTGAAATATTACTGATTTCCCGGTTTCTGTCGGCTGAGAGCAAAAGCTCGCACCACCTGTTTCGTTGTCTTTGGGACAACATTCGTTCGCGGCATTTACATCGTAAGAGTGCCAATAACATAAGAGTGCATTCCTTCTTGCAAACATGAGCAGTGCTTTGAATTTGTATACCAAATAGCCCTCGCAGAAAAGTGGTGATCCACTCGTTTGCCTGGTACACTCAAACTTAGGAGTTGATTTCAAACATGAGCTGTTCTTTGAACCTGAATACCAAATAGCTCTCGCAAGCAAACTGGTGTTCCATTTGGTTACCCGGTTCACTAAAAAATAAGGGCTGATATTTTTTGTCAAATAAGAGCAATTTTAAAATCTTTATACTAAATAGCTCTCGCAAGTAAACAAGTGATTCACTCGTGTGCTCGGTTTACTCATACTTAGGAGTTGATTCCTTCTTTCAAAAATGAGCAGTTCTTTGAATCTGTACACCAAATATATCTCGCAAGCAAAATGGTAATCCTCTTACTCGGTTTACCTAAACATAGGGGCTATAAATTGAAGCGATGTGGTGTAGCTGGTTATATCAACTTCGCCCGACTGACATTCGCCCGAAAGTCATTTACCCGAATGACGTTCGCCCGAAAATCACGAACACTGACCAATATGGGTACGCCACATCGCTTTTAGGTGTACCGTCCGACGCCGCTGAGGTTTTCACTCTTCAAACCTGTGATCCATTGGTATCCATTGAAACATAGGGGTTGATTCCTTCTTTAAATATAAGCAGTTCTTTGAGATTGTATACCAATCTCCAATCTCCTCTTTGCCCTCGCAATCCAAATGGTGATCCACTCGTTTGCCCGGTTTACTCACACTTAGGGAATGATTCCTTCTTTTAAACATGATCAGCTCTTTTCCCACAATTAGGGGTTGATTGCTTCTTTCAAACATGAACAAATCCTTGGATTTGCATGCCAAATAAGTTTGCAAGGAAACTGTTGATCCACTCGCCTGCCCGGTTTACTCAAACATAAGGGTTAGTTCTTGGATTTATATACCAAAATTTCTTGAATCTATATACCAAATAGCTCTCTCCATAATATTGGATTTCGAGACATCTAAACCAAAGTTTTTTTTAGAAAACTAAAACAACTTGGTCATCAGACAAAATATTCGGAAGTTCACCGAATACAACTCATTTACAAACAAGTTGTTGCCTTGGCTTTCTTGCTCCATCAAGATATTCCAATGGCACTCGAAGAATTGAGGAAAAGTTGTTTAAACGTTTTCGACGATTTTTGGATTACATTAGTAAAAATTGTATTTTCGGTAGGAAGGAAGCTAACCAAAAAGTTTCTCGATGACCGCTCTTTCCCCCCGCTCCATGGTCAGTTTTCGAAAATGTATCGAAAAAGCTTCCTAGGACCACCAATAATGTGGAAGGCTGGCACAATAAATGCAACGGTTTGTTAAGGCGTGGAAACCCTACATTCTACGGTGTGTTGAAGCAGTTGCAGCTTGAAGAGAAAAACCCTAGTACGGATGTTTTACGTACACTACAAGCGATACCAACAGCTAAAAAGTCTAAAAAGAACTCACGAAAGGGCCTAAAACTGGAAACCCTAGTTAAATAATTCAAACCAGGTGATTGTATTAACTATTTGACTGGTATAGCGTTAGTGTTAATCTCTTCATAGCATTAAATGTAATAAAATTTGTATTTCAGCTTAATAAATTTTTCAATTGACATTTGGATGTTTTTCGGGTATATGTAATTCGGGCGACTGGCATTCGAGTTTATGTTGCATTCGGGTGAATGTCTTTCGGGTGCTCGTGGCATTCGGATGAATGACTGTCGGGTTTATGTGACATTCGGGCAAATGTCATTCGGGTAAATGGCTTTCGGGCGAATGTGATAGAATCGGCGTAGCCACATATCGACACAGATCTTTCATTAGGGCCTAAGTCGCAATGAACTCAAATGGAGAAAAATCAGTTTCAATATAATATATTCAATGTAATTCTAAATGTAGTTTTTATTGAAGGTATAAATTACTTTATGACCATGTTTTTCCGGAAGCATCTTTGGTTAAACCTTATGACAATATAACAAAGAATTTAATTTCTATGTGCTTTTAGTGGGTTGAAACTAAAAAAATGCTTACGCCCAATTTGCATCCCAGTCGTGATTTCGCCGGTTCAGCAACCATCATTTGTGAAAGAGCTAAACTGTGTACATAATGTTCAGAAGAGCGCGGTAAATGGGCTAAACTGACTCTGTCTTGCTGGGTAGGGCTGGGTTAATGGGCGAGCTTGACAGTATACTTTTAATAGGGCTCAGCAAATGGGCGCATAGAAACCCAATGTAAATGAAAGGGCGCATGCATCTTTTCTTCAAATTTCATGAAAATATCGAAATATTTGAATGTTTATGTGCAACAACTATCGAGTAGACATGATCATAGTAGATATTGCTTATCATTTATATAATAGAACCGCCGTTTAAAGAATAATTTTGTGAATAATAACCGTACGCCCGGTTCTGTCTAAAAATGTAAGTTTAGCCTTTATATTCCATATGAGAAGAAGGGCCTAAGTCGAAATCTCGAAGAAAATGCATGTTTCGCCGTTTTGTTTTCTTTAACTATAAATCGATCTAAAACCATTTTAACTAATTTTCACCGCCATCTTGTAGTATTTTTGTCGCCTAATGTCATAATGGCGAAAACGCAGTTTGTTTACATTTGCGATTTAAGCCCTAATGAAAGATCTATGTCGATACATATTATTTTGTTAATTGGTGAAGACTTAAGTGACTTATGCTGTCGGAATCAAGCTTATGCGAGTCGGTTCCGACAGCATAAGTCACTAAGGACTGATTTCTTCACTCTCGCTTAATCCAGGTTTAAACGTACTGGTGAACCTGGTTAAAAGTAAAGCGAGTCATCTGCAAGTCACGTTCCGCTTGTCCGGACATGTCACAGACTCAGGTGATTCGCATTTTAAAATACCAAAATATCCTGTCTCCCGCGGTAGAATACAAAGGGTTAAGTCGTCGGCAAACTCTAAGCTTGTTCGTATGACCCTATTCCACGCTTTTCCTAACTTTCTTCCTTCAACTCCTTGCTCTTCCTTGAGCACCATGGCTCTTAACATTGAAAAATATTTCACGCCTTCCAGTCCCTTGTTAATTAAATGTCGTTACAACATAAAAAAGAGAAAATGACTCACTTTTAGTCTATAATAAAAAAGGGAAAAAACTTCCCTCTCGCAGGTTGATGGGATTGACGGTATTGTAAACATCATCAAGCCACAATATATTCAATAGAGTTATCTAAATATAAGGACCTTCGCTCTTTTTAGTTTTTATTTGCACCAAGTTCTACTACTAGAGGTTAATTAGTTCTCATGTTAATATTCCACCAAACATTATGACTACTGAGGATTTGATTTATATAAGAAGCCCGCTTCAAGATGTTGATTACAATACGCCTCGATAGTGGTGTGTCGGGGAGGCCGGGAGGGCTGATATGAGCCTTTTGTCTGTTCTATACCTTTCCTCTATTCACCAGCTCATAACCAACAATCAACCAGTAACAAATAGATAATTGAGAAAGGATGTGCTATGTGTGGTGATTGGCTATTCAAGTATTAGTAGTGTTTGAAGTACTAATGTATGTCTCATGTGATGATCATAACTTCAGCTGTATCTTGTACCTATCTAATCTATTACGTCTCTCATATATTGTCTTTTATTTCTTCTTTTCGAGTCCTATACTGCCATTCTACACCCGCCTTCAGCTGGGTCAACAAAGATGGTGATAGTGAACGTCTTAACACTCACACATTCTCAAACGCGGTCTCAGCGGGAACCTACAAAAATGCCATCGTGCACGCGATTACGAATCGGTCATGTCCGAAAGTCTATCCTTGATCCTAGAAGCCTAGGTCCATGCCTTCAGCTGGACCAATTGAGAAAATACGCCCATACCTATTAGACAACACGTCTCATGGCGACATGACCGTGAACCCTATCGATATAAACGATCCCACTCTCTGCCAGAATTCAAACCGCGCACTGAAAATTTAATATCAGACTCACGGTTCGCGCAACCATTCAAGAACACACGTTACAAAATCACGTCAGCGCACAAACGTTAAAGCCCCTCGCGATTTTCCAAGCAACCTACGAACTCGCAAACATGATTACACCCCGGTGATAAGGTGAAAATCTCAGCACTCATAAACTTACCAACACGATCTCAAGTGAACGTTTTAGTACTTACGAAGTTACAAACGCGATCTCAAACGCCAACCCGCAAATGCGCGATCATGAATCGGTCACGTCCGGAAATCTTTAACCTTCATTCTAGCAATTTAGGTCCATACATTCAGTTGGACCAATCAAAAAAAAAAATAAAGCTCATATCCACTAGACCACGCGTTCTACGACGACATGATTGGGAACTCTAATGATATGGAAGAACCCACTTCCTTCTGGAATCTGAACCGTACACAAAAAATTAAGTATCAGATTCACGGTCCGCGCGCGATTATTCTAGAACACACGCGAATATGCGAAAGGCACACGGTTATGAAATAGAATTTATGCACGCGAAGTTACACGTTAGCACACGCGACATACAAACGCACACGCGATCGAGCACGTTAACGTACAAATGTTCGAGCCCTTCGCGATGATACACGCGATTCCGAGTCCCTACGCCCGCACATGCCTGAACCGTACAATGAATATCACATTCAGAATCACGGCCCGCTGCAATTGGCCTATTGCAGTGTTTTATTGGGCGACATTGCCTGTCTCGTCTGCAAATTGTAGTATGTGATTCTGACGGGGAGCCCTTCCGAGAACCTAGCTCTACAGCTCCAGCAGGACAACTCTCAAAAAAAAAAAAAAAAATAAAATAAAAAAGGGAATATGAAATATGAACGATAGTACCGAATCCAAGATAACTCCAAGATCCTTGACGTGAGAGTGCCTTCGAATGCTCGAGTCGAACATGTGCTGTTGAATTGGATGACGTTTCCGCGCGAACGTGACGATTGAATTCGGTATCAATTGATCGGTGTTAAGTCAGACCGGACTAAGTGACAAAATATTGATTTCGAGAAAAATGGGTTCAAGGTTTGAATTGCAGCATCCTCTACGTTAAAATTGGAAATTATTTTTTACCATAATTCTTGTTTATGGTTACATATTTCAAATCTGGCAAAAGTAGAACTACAAGAAGAAATTCTTTATCCAGCGTTATCATTATCCCATTTTTTGATGTTTTGCGACTTAGTCCGGTCTGACTCAATACCGACCAATTGAATCTCGTATTCGTTGAAAAATCTGCATGTCGGTGTCGTCCCAAGGTTCCAACATATTTGGGGTCCTTATTATTTGATATTGACGTCATTAATATGGAGGAGAAATATTACTGGACCGAGGTGGCGTCCTTGCGGGATCATGATTGATTTGGTTGATGGCCTTGTATAGACCCGTGCAATGTATAGAAACTGCAAACATGATAAGTGAAACCATCGCCAGCAGACCCTGGACTGCCCTACTATAAATTAGAAGTCAATAATTAAACAACCAAAGCACTAGAGAAATACTTCTTACACTTTAGGTATTTTGCGTTCTGATGGAGTCCAAAATATAAGCAACCATCTGTATTCGCTTATGTTGAAGTAACTAGAAGAAAAAAGTTTTTGTTTTTATTCGCCCAGGCGCCCAACACCGCTTCTAGGCAGCCAACTTATTTTAAGGCTTTAATGAAAAATCCATTACTTTCAAGAATTTTCAACATTATTTTCGTTTTTCTCATCACCCGCCTCCGAAAGTTTTTTCAAGCCAAAAAAATTTGGACACTAGAGGGTTAAAGGTGCCAATTTTGTTTTGTTTTACATTTAAAGTTTCTTAAAACTAGGGGATTACATAATGTTTTTTTAATGAAAGTAAGGAGATTTTATACCTACTTTATACATATACACGAGGGGGTAATATAATATAATTTTCCTCATTTAGTGGGGTCATTTAGTTTTTATGGTAATACGGTGTGACATTTTTAGCAGAGAGGTTATTGTAGCAAATAATTTTTAACTACGGACAGAGAATTGTTTTGTAATTTACCCGATGGTATTCAGGAATGATTTTTATTCTTGCAATATGCTAGAAGTACTATTCTGCCATTCTACGCATAATTGACCCATGTTTATAGGGAATCCCATAGAACATGAAACAGTTATGCGTATAGCGGCAGTATGGGTCTGGGTCAATTGGCATAAAGTCATTTGGCATAAGATCATTTAGCATAACGGACATTTGGCATAACGGTTATTTGGCATAATGGTCATTTGGCATAATTTTGAGAATTGATCACACTTAAGGTCATTTGGCATAACGGTAATTTGGCATAACGGACATTTGGCATAACGGATATTTGGCATATCGAACATTTGGCATAATTTTGAGAAGTGATCACACTGTAGGTCATTTGCCATTTTATCAACTACAGGGAAACACATAATTTAAGACTGTGTTGGAAATCATCTAATTCGGCATAATTTGAAGCCGTGCTACTGGTCTTTCCGTACAAATATTTTTATGTTAAGGAAAACAGTAATTTAGCATAACAGTCGTTTGGCATAGGTATATGTAGTGATAAAGTTATTGATTACCAGGATGTTTTTTGAGTATATCCTTTCTTGTATGTATTATGTATTTTGATTGCATGTTGACAATAACGTTCATTGTTCAAGGGAAAGTTAGTTATGCAGTTGTAAGCAGCTGACATGTAGATCAAATGATTGAGCATAACGACAACTATCTAAATATTTAAATGACTAAATGAGTTGGTTTATCAATAGTACTAAAATTGAACTTGAACCAAAATTAATTAGATTATTCTTCTTTACCAAATAATAAAAAAACATTAACGACTAATGTGGCTACGCCACATCGCTTCAAGTCGCGTGCTGTCCGACATCGCTGTCGCTCCGTCGGACTTAAACTAATGTATAGCCCCTATGTTTGAGTAATCCGGGCAAACGAGTGGATCACAGGTTTGCTTGCAAGGGGGGAGGGGGCGCTTCCGACCGCGCCAAATGCCAAACGTCCATTATGCCAAATGACCGTTATGCCAAATGTTTGTTACACCAAATGACCTTCAGTGTGATCAATTCTCAAAATTATGCCAAATGACCGTTATGCCAAAGGTCCGTTATGTCAAATAACCTTCTGTGTATCAATTCTCAAAATTATGCCAAATGACCATTATGCCAAATAACCGTTATGCCAAATGTCCATTATGCCAAATGACCTTCAATGTGATCAATCCTCCAAATTATGCCTAGCTACCATTATGCCAAATAACCGTTATGCCAAATGTCCATTATGCCAAATGACCTTATGCCAAATGACTTTATGCCAAATTACCCGCTCCCGGCAGTATTTCCTCGTACAAATTGCCTTTTTCTCCAAAAGGGTACATCGGCGTGGTATCTGTTACAAAAAAGGACACCAGAATCCTCAGCATATCATATCTGATGGCCGACATAAGAGTCGTTCCAATTAGCCGCATAATTCTCTTCAGCCCCATTACTATGGGATATATCAAATTTACTGTTCTCATTTGTTCGTATACCATACAATAACACCCTGCTGGTGCTCTTCAAATGTGTAGTTCATAGCTGCGATTAAATACATAATGTGATTAAATACATCTGATACCTCTATTAGGCAGTAGAGTTCTAGATACTGTATTTGTAATACATTTTCGTTGTAAGTGTTTCGCTACTACAACGCTGACATTATTTCATAAAAAGATACTCCTGCTCAAGGTTGTTTATCTGCTATTCGTTTTCAATGGATGTTTTCTCTTGGCGTCTTTCAAAACAGATACCTACACTCCCACGAGATCGTCTACAGAGATTTGAAGCTAGAGAATCTCCTGCTGGACAAGGATGGTCACATCAAAATCGCTGACTTCGGCCTCTGCAAGGAACAGATTACCTATGGACGTACAACGAAGACCTTCTGCGGCACACCGGAATACCTGGCACCGGAAGTGCTGGAGGATAACGATTATGGCTTAGCGGTAGACTGGTGGGGTACCGGTGTTGTCATGTACGAAATGATGTGCGGCCGACTACCATTCTACAATCGGGATCACGACATTCTGTTCACATTGATTCTGATGGAGGAGGTCAAGTTCCCTCGGAACATCAGTGCTAACGCGAGAGATTTACTCAGTGGACTGCTAATGAAACAACCCAAAGATCGACTAGGCGGAGGTCCAACAGATGCAAAAGAGATAATGCTTCATCCGTTCTTCTCCAGCATCAATTGGACTGATTTAGTGCAAAAACGCATAGCACCCCCGTTTCAGCCTCAGGTCACTTCGGACACGGACACGCGCTACTTCGACTCGGAGTTTACCGGTGAGAGTGTCGAACTTACTCCACCTGACAATAGTGGCCCACTCGGGGCAATTCAAGAGGAACCACATTTTTCACAGGTGAATCACCGTTTGTGTTGCTATATCATTACGTTGTCATGATACATAATTTCATTATTACAGTTTAGCTACCAAGACATGGCATCCACCTTGAATACACCGTCGTTTATTAGCAACCCGACCAGCTTCGTATCGATGCAGTGAAGCTACCTACGGATCAGACCGACGTCATACATAAAACAGCAACAGCAACGTCTTACGAGGCATCGAAATCGTTACCAGTACGACTTGCCCCGTATACTTTCCAACGGGTTGAAGCGTTGTGGTCATTTTTTGTTTGAAACCGTTACAGAGCGCTTGAGACCTTGGGTACGGAGCACGCAAATCAGGTAGGCCTTTTCCATTGTACAGTAGCATTTTGCAGTCAGTTCGGAGGAGACAGTAGATTGAAAGTATAGATTGTATGAAATCAAATCGATGAATAGCAGGAAATAGGCCCAGGAGGCTAGAGCTAGCAACTACCATTTTTTACGATTAGTTGACAGGATAACGTCCACAGGAGCATAGTACTCAAGGAATGGTCCCGCATCAACAAATAAGCCTCAGCAATAGACCGGTTAATTTCAGGTAACGCTAATAACGAAACAAAACAAAATAAAATGCAAACACATAGTGGTCAATCAGCAGTAGGACCCAAACGAACAATAGCCCGGAGGTACAAAGCCACGCAGGTCGCCCAGACTGTGCAACCAATATGAACCCATTCCATTAAAATTCTCCCATCCGCAATCGTAACTTATCACCACAACAACACAGTTAAAATGAAGAATGCGAAGCTCTTTGAAACTAGGAAACCATACACACCTCTCCTGTGAATGAAATTGCTCTTCCTTAAAAAACAGAAAACTGAACATGCTACCAGTTTTAAGGATATAGCAAAAATAATCTAAATATTAAATGAGACGGATCGAACTGTGATAAAAACGTAAAACCAATGTAAGAGTAATCAAGGGATAAAGGAAAGTAATGAAAGTGTTTAAATGCATAATGTCGTCATTAAAGCCCTTAATTTTAATTAGCTTTAAGTAAAACCAAGATGTCATAATATACATTTACGGTAAATATTATTGAACGTTATTAACAAGAAGTTCCGTTGATTTCAAAATTATCCCGGCAATCACACTACACTTTGCATTAAGGAGTTAGCCGGGAATCTTTTCAAATTTTGTTTAAAATATAAGTGCTAACATCATTAATCATTACACTTCTAGTAGATTGTGTATACATGCGGTGCTTGTAACAAGGCCTGAAATTAAATAAATGTGAAAATGTGATGAAACACTTTAACGTTCAGCTTATAAAGACATCAAGTATATGAAATAGTTCATGAGCAGACATAGGAAAAACTTTCCGAAAGCAAACCTTCTTGAACTGCTTTGTTTTGATGCCATCGATTTGGTTACTCGAAATAGCATAACGTCAACAAAAATAACGGATTTTACACCAATCTTTCAACGACCTTAAATTGAAACAGACACGTAAATATCGTTGAAAATTGGCCAATGTCCCGCTTGGTGTAATTAACGGGATTCCTGAATCGGGAATCAATTTTCCTTTTCTTTTTCTACATAAGTTTAACACATCCAAGCGACGAGATTGCGTTGGTGAATCAGTTAACCCTTGAATGCACACAGTTGTCGTTTGGAAACATACCGTATTTTGGGATATAAAGCCTCAACGAGAATATTCATCCAGAAATTCGCGTTTAAGGGTTCAAAAACCGAAAGATAACGTGGCAAAAGTATCATCAGCCAAGCACACAGTCATCATTATGAGTGTCAATAGGGGCTCTGACACGAGGTATTAGTGATGTCATTACTGAGCAATAATGTCACTTTTAATTATCGTGTAAGGCGATTAATGACGAGATTCCCGTACAATTCCAGAAATGTCATTACTTAATTCTAATGCTCGTGTAAGAGCCCTTGATAGTTTTATCAACATTAGTAAAATATTAAAATAAAAGATATAGGGTAATCGATCTTATTTCTGTAAGGTGACGGATGCATGTTTCGGAAGAATAGAGGTCGAACGACTTTTGTTGCTGTTGTGTTAGCTGTAGAAATCAGGGTATTTTTTTAAACAAAAATTCAGACGAAACAGCGATAATTTGATTCAAACTGATATTTTTTCAAGTAGGTATGCAACACGATTTTAAATCATATTGCGATGAACTTGTTGATCAAAACGTGTTTCCTAACAAACGGTTCGACTGCAAACATACTAGGAACTGATTCGGTTTCAGTCTCAAGCGTATTTTCCTTCGAATAAGCGGTCCGTCATACTGCAGAATAGGACTGAATATTTGTGAAACGTTGAAGGATTGGAATAATTAGCATAACAAAAAAATCGATGCAACTGGTAAAATGATAATGATTACAATATTTTTGTTGGCTCATATTACTTCATCTATTTCCTCCAGGATAAACAATTTTTTTCAAAACATTTTTGTAGTTTCGTTCAAAATTCATATATTTTTTCATTTTAATAAAAATAAACAGTAAGTTCCATGTGTAAATTCCTTTGGATTGGTGTTTTCTAGGGTAATTGGGAGCTTTGGATGTGGTCGCTTTTTTAATTTGTCAAACGAGCTGATAATCTCAGTTACTATTCTTGATAATCTACAGGCATTTATCATTTCTTTAAAACTGATTATTGTGTTTAACTGGAATGTCAAATATACTGAAAAATGAAACGCACGTAATTTCCCAAACATTGAGTCAAGACTACAGACCACAGTTACGAGTAAACACATGGAAAATCTGAAATATATCACTGCCTTAGATAAGAGAAAAAAATCACTGAGCAACTTCAGCTGTACGGTGGATAACAACATTGCTAAGAAATTCTTATTTGAAGGAAATAAAACGAGATATAATATTACGCTAGTTTTAGGAAAGGTACTAAGTAATTAATATTAACTTACCATAAAGTCAGTAGTTGACTAAAAACTATTATATAACAGATGAAACATAAACTATCGAACCTTAGAGTAATCATTCATTGAAGGAAGCAAAACAAACCGACGTAAATTTAAGTAAAAAAATACAATGCTTTAATCAGTAGTATACATTTGTATTGTTTTATTTGAAAAAGAATCGTTCTGATTTTTTCCGAACTTATCTATAGATGCCTTTTCGGTCATTACATCATATATTCGGGTTGCCTATCTATTGATGCATTGTGACGATTGGTGCTAACAGCACAGTATCTACCAATTCTATTTTATAGGATTGACTGCTCCTGAGTTGTCATCAAGCAATATTTCGAATATCACATTATGTCGGTGATAGAGTAGTGGATATAGGCGAAGACTATAAATCTTCATGAAGACTGTCAACTTTATTCAAAGTCTAGAGACAGTAACAGCAAAGATTTCGATAAGAATCTCCTTATTGAGATCTTTGGTGACAACACCTCTTTATGTAAAGGTGGTATACCTATTTCGGGTATAGTGATATACGTATGAACTTGTAGCTGCTTTTTTATTTTAACTTCCCACCTTCGTACAATAGAGGCGCTGTCACCTCTACCGCTTCTCGTTTATATGAATAAACACACAAGACAGTCAGATTGAAATCATCGTTTCTCCTACTTTTATTGCAATACGCGTGTTAAAAGGTTACTTGTCGTTTCTTTCTGTATCTGTATTTCCGACACTCGCATGTTTGAACAGAAAAGCAAGCCCTGGACACCACAAACATATTTTTCATACCCCAAACGGTTGCCATAGTTTATACCAATGACGATGGGTTTAGACTGGTGACCCGTAAGTGCAAGAGGCAAGGAAGAACATCTGATCTTGAGCACGAAGACGATTTTAGTAATGATGACGTTGAAGTGAATGACAAGAGAGAACTTAATTATCACCATGATGTAGTAGACGAACAAACAAATATTTCCCAAGGATCCGTTATGGTTTTGCACACAGCTCAATTGTGCTACCGCTTTGTGTCGTGTAATAATGAATTATGCAAACACAAATATAAAACTGGTGAAAGTGAAAATCTGTGAGCATAATCGCGAGGAATTGACCTACACACAGCTACACCACGCGAAAAACTGTGCATTGGTAAAATTTAGAAAATTTCATTGAGAAGAATACCAAACAACACGACGTCGAATATAACAACATCGAAACCAATATTTCTATGTGCATGGACGACGATAAGTTGGATGTTCCAATGCTTGATCTAAAACCAAGCACTAGCGCAGAATTCATTAAAGGAATGATGTCGAACTACGATTGGCACTTTCCCCGGCATTCCCAACTGAGTATGGTGGAACGTAAACGACGTAAGGGAAAGCATAACCTAAGCGAACAACGCTTGTCACATCCCGGACGGACATGCGTGCCAGTTCTGTAACCAGAATTCCCTCTACAGAAAAGCACGCGCCGAAGTAGCAAATCAAAAATAATTTAGAACAATCAATACTAACAAACAGTCACCGACACCTGCTGCTAAAACACAATCACATGACCAACCAACTGCTTCCTTGACCTGAGTTAAGGCGTATGCCGACAGGTTATAGTAAAGTAACAAATACAAATATAAACAAATGATGCAGCCTCCGATCCTACATCCAGCAATGTAAATATCGAGTAAGAGAGATTTACTACAGCGACCCGTATGAAGAAGAGAAGTAGATTCCACTGTGAACACAAGAAAGCAGTACTGGTGATGACACGAACGTGAGCGATGGAGCATTAGTTGCAGCGGAAAACGCGGCTAATGTTTCATCGCTAGGAAAAAGACCTTAACACGCAGTTGTTTGTTTGGATATTGTTGCCCCCGCTGAATCAAAGGGGATAGAGCGTTTCACTGACAAATGGATTACTGAAATGTTTTGTTGCCAGACTGTGATAGCCTCGCTGGGAGGCGAAACTATAACCATGAGATCCAATAGAAGCTGTCCCCAAGGAGGCATGCTGTCACCCGTTGTGGCCTCTGGTAGTCGACGGATTCGAAGTAACGGGTCACGCAGACGACATTGTTGGGGGCAAAGATGAATCTACGATTTCGGACCATCTTCTAAACATGACATGGTAATAGTGTAAAAAGGAGAATCTTAGCATAAATCTCCAAAATATCACGGTAATTCCTTTTAAAGGAAAAACAAACTAGAAACACCTATCCTCAATCGAGCCGAATTTGCTATAGAATTTAAATTTCTTGGATTAATAATAGATAATCACCTGCTATGAAATCTGTATATCAAAAGCTGAACTACGGAAAAGCTTTAAAATACACGCTGACTTGCCGATGTTTCTTTAGGAAAAAGGGGGTTTGAAACCAAAAATGACGCACACACACTTCTAATCAGTTATCAGACCAATGACTGCATATATTTCTTTCTGTATAAGCAATTAAACGCTAAACTCATCAATATTTTTATTCATATATTTTCAAGTGACCTTATTTGCTTCTGTTGAGTTACTTCCACACGGTCCCTTAAGATGGGCACTGGCAGCAGACTGTGAATATAAGCCTTTTCCACAATTCCCACATTCGACTGGTTCGAACTTATCAACAGCTGCATCGTGTTTAAGAATTGCGTGCATCTTGAGTGCTTTTCTACTTCGGAACGAACTGGAACACGACTCACATTTGTATCTAAAACTATCGACATGCTGCAACTCATGATTTCTAAGTCGATCCTTTGATGCGAATTGTTTTGTGCATGAACTGCATGAAAAAGGCTTTTCCATTGTATGAGTTGTCTCATGGATTTTCAGGTGATGGCTATAATTGAACGATTTATCGCAGTAACGACAACGGAATCTACGCAATTCGCGATCCTGGTGAATTCGGCAATGCTGGCGAAGTGTTTTCCTCGTTCCGAAGCGTTTGTTGCACACAGGGCAAATAAAGTGTCCCCCATCCGGTTCCTGTTGACAATGTTCTGCTACGAAGTGACTATCCAGTTCCGCTTGAGATTTTAATTGTTTCGAACAAACCATGCACTTGACTACCTGGGTCGTAAGATTTTGTTCGTTTTCTTGGCCAATTTGCGGATTTGGTTCGTGATCGCTAAATTCAATAACGTCCAGAATTTCATCAGCGACGTGCACGATTAATTGATCCTGAACTTTAGTATCAGTACACTCCATCTCTAGAAATTCCTCGTCATATACATCTGTAGTTTGGTTTATTCGTTCTGATTTGTCTTCCTTCTGTATTTCGATTCCACAATCATTACTGGCATCATTTTCTATGGAACCTGGGATGTCCTGCCTGTGTTCAATTTTTTCGCGAGAATCATAATCTTCATTTTCAACACATATATCTAGAGAGAGAGGATATTTATTTAATATTTCCTCTGATATATCATCGTTGGCCAAAGAGACATCGTGACGAAATGTACGATAAGCTTGTAAAAGTGTATTAAACGATTCGAGAGCTTTTTTCTTAAACCGGTAGTAATTGTTCAGCTCAGAAAAGCACGAGATACAAACTTTATTGGAAATTATGTTTTCATAATGTTCCTACAAAGAATTGCTATTAGATTATATTCTTGTTGATACGTTGCAAAAATACTGTATACCTCTATCGCAGTAATGCTGCTGTACATATCCATGCACGTAACCATGACTCCTTCGGACTCCACCTCGGTTTTCAACGACAAAAACGTTTTTTCTATACCTAAACATATTCGGCAGCAATTTTCCATTGATGCTAAGTCCATTGTTGTTATTTTTTCGGAGTTCTATTTACGCACAACTGAAACAGTTTTTACTCTCTGCTGCTCATAATAAGGATGAATGATCAAACAGCCCTCACTTGGACAATACAAACAAAAAAGGATGAATGAATAAAAGCAATAACAATGAACTACACGGTTAAATAAAACAACCTGCAGAATAAGTTCTTTTAACTTACTTTTGAG
The DNA here is from genome assembly GCF_030247195.1 of Topomyia yanbarensis. Taxonomy (NCBI): domain Eukaryota; kingdom Metazoa; phylum Arthropoda; class Insecta; order Diptera; family Culicidae; genus Topomyia; species Topomyia yanbarensis. The sequence goes on along the minus strand of NC_080671.1, from coordinate 350,019,220 downwards.
TTGTGCGTCGCTTTCGCACTTATTAGTGTTGTCAAAAACAAAACGAGAGATTCGACTCAGTTGAGGTCTTCCGTGGGAGAAGGTACTTTTGAGTTGTATGGGGTATACTCAAAATTAGGTAAATTCAACATAAATTTGAGTATAAAAAACCTATCAATGTGTTATTTTTGCCGTGGTTAAATGGAAACTACCTTCAACACGGTTTACCTAATTTTAACTTCCCCCACGATACCACGATATTGAGTCAAAGGAACTCAATTTTAGGTAGTTTTTCGTATCCGTGTAGTGCACGCTACGTTACATACACTGTTAAATAAAACAACCTACAGAATAACTTCTTTTAATTTACTTTTGAGCTGTGCGTCGCTTTCGCACTTATTAGTGTTGTCAAAAACAAAACGAGAGATTCGATTCAGTCGAGGTCTTCCGTGGAGTAAGGTACTTTTGAGTTGTTTGGGGTACTCAAAATTAGGTAATTTCAACTTAAATTTGAGTATAAAAAACCTATCAATGAGTTGTCATTTTTGCCGTGGTTAGCTTCAACACGGTTTACCTAATTTTACCTTCCTCCACGATTCCCCGAGATCGAGTCAAAAGAACTCAATTTTAGATAGTTTTTCGTTTGCGTGTAGCAATACTTTTCGAGCCCCGGCTCGGCCGGAATGACATTTGGTGCGCTCTTTATTTACTTGTCTGATCAGCTGATTGTTCACAGGTTTTCTAAAGAACAGCTGATCAGTCAAGTAAAGAAAGAGCGCACCAAAAGTCATTCCGCTCGAGCGGGCTCGGAAAGTACCGCTATGTAACAGTGTATTTTGCTTCATGAAGCAAGACACGCTGTGCTACATAGCGGTACTTTCCGAGCCCCAGCTCGACCGGAATGACTTTTGCTGTGCTCTTTGTTTACTGTTGCTGATCAGCTGGTTTTCTAATGCCATTTCCGATGACAGTGCACCCAACGCTGCTGAACATGCCCTTAGGACCGATTCCTTCCCCCTCGCTTAGCACTTAAGCCAGGCTTAAACTTCATACACAGATTAGCGAAGTGTCCAAAATTGCAGCCAAACGGACTGTCAAAAAGTGCAGCAAACGAGCATGAAGGTTTTGAGAGGGGAAGTACAAGAGGCAGCCCATGCAAAGCTTACACACTTAAAATCCATTACCTACCAGTAAGTAATTTTAATTTGCTGTCCTTATTTCACTGCCGGAAAACAAGGGAGAGGGAATGATTTTTTTTACTCAAAATTAATGGGATGAAGTTTAGTCGGCTTTGGGGAATATCTCATTATTTTTGGGTAAATTTGGACTCCCTCTCTATCGTTTTTCGTTGGAGGAAGTAGGATGCACAGATTTAAAATTACCTACTGCTAGGTAATGCAAATTTTCTGTGTATGGGAGCTTCCGTGATGCCAGTTTACATTTATGGTTGCTAGTTTTACTGTTTTTCTCTCCGCTAGTCTGTTATATAAAGTGTCTGTAGTTTAAACTAGAAAAACTCTAGTTAAGGGCCAATTTCTTCATCCTCGCTTAACTTTTAAACCAGGTTCACCAGTATGTTTGAACCATCTTATCCAAACGAGCATGAAATTTGACATACACACAATAGAAATACGTCGAATTTCATGCTCGTTTGGATACGTCATATGTCTTCTTCTTCCTCATGACCACACTCTAACTAGAGTGCTCTATAGTTGTTTTCTCTGCTTTGAATCAAACCCACACGACTTTTGCAGTGAACGGCAAGTTACGGTGGGTAGCCTAGAACAAAGCCTACCGATCGCCAGCATGTATTTCAACCCGCCAAGCCGCCTTTTCGTTTACTGGCAAGTCCCTCTCTCCCTATAAGTAGGGTGACCATATCAAGCGAGTGAAAACCAGAACAGTCTAAAAGTATGCCTTTTCATGGATTGGAAAAATGTTCGCGGATTTCCAGTAAGACGAAAAAATGCCACTGGAAAGAGAACCCAAGTAAAAGCAAAGTCACCAAAACGTCTTCTATTTGTATTCTCTGGGGCGCCAAAAGGAATTCTTTGGATCTTCGATTGAATGGCAATTTAAGCCGAGAAGAAGCTCTAGTTTCGATTTGTTCAGCTGCCAAGTTTACTTGAAAACGGATCACACTGCCGTGATACGCATAAGAGTCCCATTTACTATCGATTTTCTATGCATATGGGACTGTTATGCTTATCACGATAGTACAGGTCATTCACATGTTATGTACAAATGCCTCATGCTTTTTCTTTTGATTTTCCACGTAAGAGAAGAAAGTTGAGAGATTGAAAAAGACAATTAAGGGATTCGAGTATTTAAAATTTTGTTTGTCGTATTTTGCTTGACGGTGAATTTACGTTGCAATTATGGTTGCGATCGGTCATAATTGCAACCTGAACCAGAGAAAGCGATAAAGCGAAGACTCAGTAGAGAAAAATATTTTAGGCTTACAGGACAAAAACCAGGACAAATCAAGCGTTTTTCTTCACTTCCCAGGACACCAGGACAGTCAGTGAAAAACCAGGACGTATGGTCACCCTACCTATAAGGACTCTGGATTTGAAATAAATATTTAGCGTGTAGCTTGCATAATATTTTGTGCGCAACCCTGAATATATTTGACGTTAGCCAACCATCCATTTTTGCTGTGAAGTTGTGTTCATTGAGGAGCGTTGAGCAATTTTTTGAAATAGATTTATTTCTATTTTATTTATTACCTCATCAAATTATTGAAGAATATTGTATTTCTAAACTATATAATCAGTTCTAGTTCATAAACCTAGAAAAATGGGAGTTCCTAAGTTTTTTCGCTACATTAGCGAGCGCTATCCTTGCTTGAGTGAGCTGATCCGCGAAAATCAGGTAAGTGGGAGATATTCCAATTGGAAGGCATTTTGAACGTTAAACATATCCTTTTATGTTTCGCATTGAAAATCTTAATGTCTCATGATATAAGATACTATCTAAATAAAAAACGGATATCATTACCTACTAAGTCTCCGTGTAATTTTATGCCATGTTTGCGGTTTGTTGATGGTGGAACGATTTGTATCGTCTTCCTATCAACAATAAATTACTGTTGACCAACAATTCCATGCTATGAACAGGTACTATAGTCGCGATATTTTTCAGGTCCCAGAGTTCGACAACCTGTATCTCGACATGAACGGCATTATTCACAATTGTTCCCACCCAAATGATTCGGATGTGTTTTTCCGAATCACAGAGGACAAAATTTTTTCGGATATTTTCCACTATTTGGAGTTTTTATTTCGCATGATTCGGCCGCAGAAATTATTTTTCATTGCCGTCGATGGAGTGGCACCCAGGGCTAAAATGAATCAACAGCGTGGACGACGTTTTCGGTCGGCTCGCGAAGCGCAGGAACAGGCGGAACAAGCTGAGAAGAAAGGCCATGTGCTCCCAATCGAGGCCAGATTTGACAGTAACTGTATCACACCAGGAACAAGTTTCATGGTTCGACTACAAAAAGCGATGGAGCACTTCATCAAAGTGAAAATTAGCACAAACCCGCTCTGGAAGCACTGTAAAGTGATTCTGAGCGGACACGAGACACCCGGCGAAGGCGAACACAAAATTATGGAATATATAAGGCATGCGAAAGCTGCGCCTGGATTTGATCCGAATACGCGGCACTGTTTATACGGGTTAGACGCTGATTTGGTCATGCTGGGGCTTTGTACACACGAAAGACACTTTTCCTTGCTACGAGAGGAAGTTAAATTCGGTAAAAACGAAAAGAAATGTACCATTGTAGAGGAAACTCGTTTCTATCTGCTACATCTCACACTAATGAGGGAGTATTTGGAGTTGGAGTTTGCTCCTGTGAGGGATAAGTTAAATTTTGAATTTAACATCTATAAGCTGATAGACGACTGGGTGCTGATGGGTTATATGGTTGGAAATGATTTTATTCCTCATCTTCCCCATTTACATATAAATGAGAACGCACTGCCAACGTTGTTTCAAGCTTATATGGACGTAATGCCCTCGTTAGATGGGTACATAAATGAAGGAGGAATACTGAACTTGCGTCGACTAGAAGTGTTTATGGAACGACTAGCGCGATTTGACAGGGACATCTTTCTAGAACATTACACGGACTTGAAGTATTTCAAATCAAAGAGGGGATCGGATAATGTAAGTATGATAGCTTGACACAAATTAAACAGCTAACGCCAGAATAATAAGGACAACGAATACAGATCTGATTGTTCATTGTTTAATTTATAGATGGAAGCTTTCGACGTTACCATCGATGATATCAAGGCAGAAGCTGAAATGAATTGTGATTTGTCAGCACTTATTCAGGCATCGGAGGATATGTTCTTGGATGATGAAGAGGAATCGACGTCCGGAGACATTGAAAATGATCCGGAGTTCTTTGAAAAAGAATTTACTGCATACAAGAAAAACTACTACATCACAAAAATGGGATATCAACATTTTAATGAGTAGAAATATTTTCATATTTTCATTCGAAGCCATTGTATGACTAATATTTTTTGCTCTTCCAGAGAAACAAGGGCTGAGCAAGCTGAGTGCTATGTACGAGCACTTCAGTGGACACTGTTGTATTACTATCGCGGTGTATCCTCGTGGTCTTGGTTCTATCCACATCACTATGCACCATTTATTAGTGATGTGCAACACTTCAAACATCTAACAATTCATTTCGAGATTGGAAAGCCATTCCTTCCATTTCAGCAGCTCTTGAGTGTACTTCCAGCGGCCAGCAAGGACCATTTGCCCACCGCATATCATAAGCTCATGACTGACCCAAGTAGTCCGGTGTTTGATTTTTACCCACAAAACTTTAACACAGATCTCAACGGGAAACAACAGGACTGGGAAGCGGTAGTACTAATTCCATTCATTGACGAAAAGCGCCTTTTGAGATCAATGGAGCCGTGTGATGCCTTTCTAACGGACGAGGAAAAGCAGCGAAACGTTCATGGTCCAATGTTTCAGTTCGAATACGATCAAGCGGGAACCACTCTACTACCAGCAAACTACGGATTTGATGATGTCGCTCAACTGAAAGTATCAGAAACTCACATTTACCGAGATGATGTACGGACTTTGTGCTTTGCTTAACTAGCCCTAAATTATGTAACTCTTTCCCCATCAAATAGCTACGAGTTGCAGAGCAGAAACTTGTATTGGGACCATCCAAGGGCTGCATTCTGGACGGGTACATCAAAGGATTCCCCACGATGAAGCATCTTCAGTATCATGTAAGTGTTCACAATTTAAACTGGGCCGCTGAGCCGAATTTTAATATAGTCGAGGTGTTTATTGATACAGGGAAATCAAAATGTGCAAATTAATGTATGACGAAAAGTCGAACATTTTTAGGATCGGTGTAATCCCACCGACAAGTTGTTGGATTTGCTTGCTCCGGCTGTATAAATTATCGGGGTGCTTTTATGTATTATTCTACACTACGTCTTGCCGTGCACAAAACGAAATTGCTAGGTCCTTTTGTTTATTTGTATGTACATTCATTTGTATCTAAGCCAACAGACTTCTTGGTCTTAATGCCATGGTGATTACTTACAGCATTTTCGTTTGAGGTGAGATGCAAAAAAGTGATAGACTGATAGCACCAACTACACCGGTGTAGTGCTAGTTCAAAAACGAAAATGCTAGTAGACTTATTTCATTTAAGGATAGACACTTAGCTTTAATTGTAGTTCTCGTCACGTGGAGATCAAATACGATGGCATCCCGTAACAGCGCTATGGCGACCGTAGTTGGTTCTCCAGAAACGTCACAGGAGAGAGTTATTACGTAGTGCTCGAATGCGGGCTTGAAAATCCAGATGTTCGAAAATCCACTGTGACAGACAGTAAGTCCGAGCCAAATAGAGCTCGCTGAGAGTATCGATGAGTATTAACTGATACCAGTTTTTGTATGTTGGCAGTGGGAATCTGTTTCACCGGTTTTCGGATATTACGAAGAAGTTTATAAATCGACGTTGGAAATGTGTCAATCCCTTTTCGATAGTACGGATTTGAAACAGCAGAACAATATCCTAATATTAAGCGGAGTATAGTATACTGCCCTTGATCGCAAATCAGTGTCATAAAGATAGGAAATCCCATAGAAAACGGGACAAATATGCGATCATGGGCAGTATACACCCGTAAAGCTTTTTGTTATTCGATGAAGTTGAACCCCAGCTGTATGTGTGTGGCATGACCAAATGTTACATTTGTGACATTTGAAGAAGAAGGAGCCAATGGTTGCACATTTTAGCGTTATGTAATTTGAGAATGGCTCCAATGGCTGGGTCAGTTCATATTGATGTTATCAGTGCTTAAAAAAATTGACATCCTTGCATGAACTTGAAAGAGAAATTAAAATCAATTCATGCCCGCCGCGATGAATGAAATGTTTGGTTCCTTTTCCCTTTTCATTCGTTCTCCCTACACAGCGCACTCAAGTTCGGATATGTTCGGTTTCAGAAGCCAACTGAATTTTGTTTCTATGCTAGCTCTGAGAGGGATTATTGAGCAAAAGTGCACCTGATATAGATACGCAGTTCACTTATGCTCGGAAATTTAGAAGATGCCAACTTCTGCCTTTTTAATGTCCACATAATAACAAATGAATGCTTTGGTTGGTGAAGGAATTTATATTTCCTTTGCACCCAAGCATTCGAATGTTGGATTCGGTAAAAACAAGCAGGAATAGGTTTAAAATTTCGCAGCACTGGATGTTATAAAAGAGAAATATTACTGGGCCGAGATGGCCGCCTAGCAAGATATCAGATTTAGGGAGTAATAGTGTGGATAGACTGCCCTTAGTGCTTGTTTGGAGTTACCTTTAATCGAAAAAGAAACGAAACCAGCGAAGAAGTTGTCCATGAATACTGAATTGGTTCAGTGTTGGTTATTTTTTAATAGTTAAATGCGTTTCCATAGAAGCAGTCTTATCAGACATGTTCGCTTTGAAGTGTTTGGTCATGTGAAGAGAAAGATAAACTAATCACACTTTTGCCACCACCATATTTTTGCTGCGTGCGTGGCCATCTATATCTGATTGTCAGGCTTCTCAGATCTGTATACGAGTGTGGGCCATTTAATATAAGGTCATTTGGCATAACGGGTATTTAATATATCGGATATTTGGTATAATTTTGCAAAGTGATCATACCGAAGATACCCTTCCAGTGCAATGACTTTTATTTTACGTAAATGTCAATTATCCTTCGAATCTCCTCGGGACAACCAAACTGAAACAACTTACTGCATGGCAGTGTTCATTTCGTTTATGGGATTCTGTTTAAAACTAATAAAACATCAATCTTTCAAATGCAATTCTTATTTTGAAAATAAAATTGCAATCCTTGTCGATATCTACGTTCGAAGAAATCCGTTTTTGCGCAAAAATCACTTGTAACTGTCCCAACAAAAGAGATAGGTATATCAAAAATGTGTCAATGAAAGTTCTAGAAATCTCTAAAACAAAGCATTAGCAATAAATCATCGCATAAAAAGGTAATATGAAAAACCTAATTTTTCAAGAGCCTTCCTGTCCTAAGGGGGCATAGAAGTTTACTTTCTCCAAAAATATCGATTTCTTTCCTTTTACATACATTGAAATATCAATATTTTTGGATTACATTTCTAAAACTGCGCGAACTTGGCCTACCTCTTGAAGCTGGAAAAATAAATAAATTTCAGTTTGAATACTTGTGAATAAGCTCGAAACCATGTCTTCAAAGTTTAGTTTAAAAGCTTATTAATTTATCCTATCATTGACCCATAGTTTTGAACATTTTTAAGAGTAAGTATTATTTGGTGCATTTAAAGATGATTTTTCCAAGAAAATTTTTTTTTTGTTCAAATGCCTACCACAATTTTATTTTTTGAAAGAGTGCCTCCCCTAGGTTGATGGTTTTGACGGTATTGCATCAAGCATATTTCCTACATCAGTACTAAAGAACCTCTGATAGAAAATTGCATTAAGATGGTTATTACATTACGCCTCGACACGGCTAGCAGTGAGAGTAATTGTGTGTGGAATTATCGGTCGACTTCATCATCGCGCATAGGCTAATTAAATGTAACAGTAGAAGCCTATTAATTGTCGCTTTGTAATAATTGTAGTTTTTAGTACTAGTGTACAATCGTTATGGGCTAGTCGTATGTCTACCTGTGTATGCGTTCGTCTGAGTATTTGTGTCAGCCGGGTTAGGGACTGGATGCAGAGCTGGCGTATATGATAGAATAGTGGGTAATCCCTCCGTTGTTTAATTTGTGCATTCGATTCGATTTATTCAGGAAGAACGGACTGGATAAATTAAGGTACACTTGATTTACCGACGCACGTGAATCATCCATTCTTTGGTCAGCTTAGCATGATACAATTTTAACACAATGCAATAGTCGGTAATGGTAAATAAACATCATTTGCTGGCATTTAGACGAGTTAAAGTAGTTTGATCACATGTTACATGTGTTTTTTTTATTTCATTAGTCTGTTTGTTGTACTTCTATTAGCTTGCTTTTTCACTACTCATGTTTACCAAAAATAATATCGGTAAATTTATTCACTTCTAATTAATCTGTTTGCATCTTGTTTTTCTTTATTCGGCATGTTGTGTTTCATTTTATTATTATATCTTAAATTAGATTCATACTAACACTCACTAACACCATTAATTGCATATTCGCTTGTATACGTACAAACGCTCGTGGCCTTCGCGATAACACAAACCTGGTCACAAATGCGAACATGCAATTGCAATCATCCACTTCATACTTACGATCTCGCTAACATTAAACCGCGTCGGAATTAAGTGAATATTTTCAGACCTATTGTTCGGTTTAACACCCACAAACGCAATCAAAGCCCCGCCTCCAACAGTACGATTGCATTAGTAGAAGGTATAAAGGCAGTGCTAGATGAAGATAGCAGTGAGTTAATTTCAAACGTGATGCAATTTACATCAGCAGCAGCAGCAGTAGAGAAGAAATCTCGGAAGAAATAAAATTAATCGTAGTAGTGAATACAGCGTAATTTTCCACAACTCATTCCCTGAGTTGGAGCATCGTTACAGCAAAAGGGTCCTTTTCAGAACCAGATTTAATAAGAAACAGACGATTTGCTCCACTCACTGTGCCGTCAAGGAAGTTCCAGTATTCACGTTCGCTTTGCAGCGTGAACATAAATTGGTCCTAATCGAACCGGATGCCTGCCAGACCACCGCTCGTGCCAGAGTTTGAAAACTTGTGTTGATGCTTCTACGGTGTACTAACCTAGCGTCAGCAGAGAAGCCATTTAATTTCGTTTCGTGTTCAAACGTGTCATATCGTGTTCGTGCAAGCTAGTATTCGTCGTGCATTTCAACATGCCACTTGCGCGTTCTCCACCTTCAGTCAACCATGAAAACGTCTCGTCCGAGCAGCATCATGCAAATTCCAATGTGATTGCATCATCCAATCAATGTCCAGCAAACAGTGAATCAGGATCGTTTCATGGATTTCGCGAATGGGAAGTTGCAATGGATGCTGCTACAATGAAAGAGTTAATGGGGATTTTTCGCCAACGAAGCCAGGTTCAACAAAAATTAGTGAGGATCCAAAGGTCACTTCAGTCTCAACAACCAATCGGATTGGCTCAGTTAAATGTCATGTCAAAAAATCTCTCCGCAACGTATTCAGAATACAGCGGGTTTCACAGCGAAGTAATGGCGCTCATACCAGAGGACGCGGTAGTCGAGCAAGAGGACGAGTATGCATCATTTGAAAACCTTCACAACTATGTTTCCATAGCGGTCGAGGAACTGATCCTGCGGACAACAAACAGAGCAGTTGTACCTAATAGCGCTCAGGTTGTCATACAGCAACAGCCTTTGAAAGTGCCTATTCCGACTTTCGACGGGAATTATTGCAATTGGCCAAAGTTCAAAGCCATATTCCAGGATTTGATGTCCAATTCGGGAGATACAGACGCAATAAAACTGTATCACCTAGATAAAGCCCTCGTAAGTGATGCCGCTGGAATATTGGACGCTAAGGTGATAAGCGAAGGCAACTATCAGCATGCTTGGGAAATATTGACAGATCGATATGAGAACAAGCGAGCAATAATAGAGTCTCATATCCGTGGTTTGTTGTCACTAAAAAAGATGGTATCTGAATCACACAAAGAATTGAGAAGATAATTAAACGAAGCCACAAATCATGTTGAAAGTCTTCGTTTTCTTGAACAGGATATTATTGGCGTGTCGGAACACTTTGTCGTATATCTAATCATCAGTTCGCTCGACAAGTCTACTCGTAAAGCATGGGAATCAACACAAACGAAGGGAGATCTGCCGAGCTATGCTCAAACTATCGTATTTTTGAAATCACGGTGTCAAATATTAGAAAACTGTGAAGCAGCATATCAGGAACAATCGCCATCACTCGTTAAGCCGAAACAAGCAATTACATCGCAGAAAATCCAACCGCAAAAAAGCTATGCGGTCTCAACTAGTTCCGCGTTGGTCGAAATTGAATGTGACATTTGTGGTGGCTCACACCGCAATTTCCAGTGTTCAGAGTTAAATAATCTAACTGCTGTTCAAAAAAGTGAGAAGATTCGAAGTATTGGAATCTGCTTCAATTGTCTTCGAAAAGGACATTTCGCCAGAGAGTGTTCTTCTGATAAAACGTGTAGAAAATGTCAACGACGTCACCACACACTACTTCACGAAGAGAGGACATCCAACAAAGATGACATATCGTCTAATGTTTTCACTTCCATTGAAAATAAAGCGGTAGAGTTTTCGATGGTCGCTCCTGCAATTATTCAAGCGACTGAGAATCAAATCACACCAACTACGACAGATTCTTCTGTGTCTACAATGTGTTCATGTAACTTCACATGTGAAAGGAAAACCGTACTTCTTCTAACTGCGGTTGTGCATGCTCTGGACAAGGACAACCAGCCGCATCTCTGTCGTGTTCTCTTAGACAGCGGTTCTCAAGTGAATTTTGTAACAGAGGAAATGGCTAATATACTCGGTATTCCTAAGCAACGAGCAAATGTCCCAATCACTGGTATTAATGCATTGCGAACTCTTGCTCGCGATAAAGTGAACGTTATGTTCCGGTCCCGTGTATCTAGTTTTCAAGCTAGCATCGAATGTCTAATTACACCTCAGGTAACTGGAACTATTCCTACGTCAAAAATTGACATTAGCCGATGGCACATTCCGGAAGGAGTGAGTCTTGCCGACCCAGAGTTTTATAAACCGAAAAAGGTGGACATGTTAATCGGAGCCGAACTATTTTTTGATGTCTTAAAGAATGATCAGCTGAACTCAACATCTAATATGCCACATTTACGCGATACCCACCTCGGATGGATTATAACAGGTGCAATCAACGAACCTCATGAGTCAGGCGGTTTTCTTCAGCACTCCAACTTGGCCTCCATAGAAACCATCGAAACATTGCTGCAACGATTCTGGCAAGTGGAAGAAGTCCTAGATGTACCTAAGTTTTCCACTGAGGAATTAGCCTGCGAAGATCATTTTGTGTCAACTTTCAACCGCGACGCCTCTGGAAGATTCATAGTGAGATTACCACTGAAGGATAATGTTGTCATGCTGAATGACTGTCGTGCACTCGCACTAAAAAGATTTCTGATGCTAGAAAGACGACTGGTACGTAACCCCGATCTGAAAAAGCAATATATAGAGTTTATGCGTGAGTACAGGGACCTTGAGCATTGTCATGAAATTATAGAAGCTAACGATCCACCAAATCAAAAAAACTACTACATGCCGCATCATGCCGTTTTGAGGCCATCCAGCTCCAGCACTAAATGTCGTGTTGTTTTTGACGCCAGCGCTAAATCATCCTCATCGGATTTGTCTTTGAACGACGTGCTCCTCATTGGTCCTGTTGTGCAGAATGATTTGTACACTATTATGTTGAGATTCCGTAAGTATAAGATTGCGTTTTCTGCGGACATTTCAAAAATGTACCGCCAGATACTTGTGGCACCAGATGACCAACATTACCAAAGGATATTCTGGAGAGAGCAACCGACCGACCCGCTACAAGTTTTGGAACTGGACACAGTAACTTACGGAACCGCATCTGCACCTTATCAAGCCACGAGATGTTTAATTCAGTTAGCCAACGAAGAAACTGAAGCGATGCCAATCGCTGCCCGTATCGTAAAACAGGAGGTGTATATGGACGATATTCTTACAGGAGCAGAAACAGTAGAAGAAGCCATCGAAGCCCAACATCAGTTAAAACTACTACTTAGTCGAGGTTGTTTCCCTATACACAAATGGTGTTCGAATTCCCAAGAGTTTCTACAGCACATCCCACAACAGGATCATGAGAAACAAGTTGCCTTGGCGGACTACGCAGCAAATAAGGTCATTAAAGTATTAGGTTTACTGTGGGATCCTATTGAAGACACCCTGTTCATTGCTCATCATCCTCAACAAACGGTAGAGCACACACAGATCGTTACGAAAAGAATGATATACGCCGAAGTTGCAAAAATGTACGACCCACTTGGAATATTTTCGCCGGTCATTGTCGTAGCGAAACTAATTGCGCAACAAGCTTGGAAGTCGAAGGCCGGATGGGATGATCCAGTAGAAGAAGGGTTGGCACAAGAATGGCATGAATTCAAACGTGCTTTACCGCAAATAAATCTTATCCAGGTCCCAAGGTGTGTAACATTCAATGATGTAGTCGCTTACGAATTGCATGGATTCGCGGATGCGTCGACGGTGGCATATGGAGCGTGTGTGTATGTGCGAAGCTTATTCACCGATGGATCTGCAAAATTGCGTCTTTTGAGCAGCAAGTCAAAGTTAGCCCCCCTCCACGAGCTGTCTGTCCCAAGGAAAGAACTGTGCGCCGCTTTGCTTTTAACACGGTTGGTCGAAAGGATAATACCTGCCTTAGAAATGGATTTTCAAGACGTTGTACTTTGGAGTGATAGTACAATAGTGCTGGCTTGGATTACGAAACCCCTTAATAAGCTCCAGTTGTTCGTGAGAAATCGGATCGCTGAGATACAGAAATACACCGGTAACTACACATGGCGCTACATTCGTTCCCAAAATAATCCGGCAGACGTCGTGTCCCGTGGCCAGCTACCGGAGTTATTGAGTCAAACTTGCCTTTGGTGGGACGGTCCAGGGTCCCTTCACAAACTACACTATGAAATTACAAACTTGCAGGATATACCGGATGATTTGCTTCCTGAAATGAAAGTAGTGGTTGCCATGCCAGTCGTGAGTATTCAGCCATTCCCATTTTTCTACAAGTTTAGCAGTTTTCGTAAAGTACAACGCATAATGGGATATGTGCTGCGGTTCATTGGCAACTGTCGAAAGAAAATAGCCGCTAAACGAAACCTGTCTCGACATTTGACTATTGAAGAGCTGCGTAAGTCTACAGAAACAATACTTCGTGTAATTCAACACGTTCATCTAGAGGACGAAATTCGTCGGGTTCTGTTGAACAAACCAAGTAAGACAATCGGTAATCTTCGACCAATTTACATAGACGGTTTACTTCGTGTCGGCGGAAGGCTTGATCGTTCTCAACTTTCTTTTGAAAATCGTCACCCAATTATCCTGCCAAACAAGGATCCTCTAGTGCGCAATCTAATACAGGAAATGCACGTCGACCTTCTCCATGTTGGGCAAACTGGATTATTGAACGCAATTCGTCAGCGGTACTGGCCGTTGAAGGCTCGTTCCACCATAAGACAAATAACTCGCAGATGTGTAAGATGCTTCCGTACAAACCCAACCAACATGACGCAGCTGATGGGAACACTACCAAAGGCAAGAGTTGTTCCTTCCCCACCCTTTGCCGTGACTGGTATAGATTACGCTGGTCCGTTCTTCATCAAACAAGGATTGCGTCGTCCTGCACTAATAAAGGCATACATCGCTGTGTACGTATGTATGGCAATGGCAGGCCGTTCATTTGGAAGCCGTTACGGACCTAAGTTCCGATGCATTTTTGGCATCCCTCCAACGTTTTGTCAGCCGTCGAGGACTACCACAACAGCTGCACTCCGACAATGCTACAAATTTCAAGGGCGCCAACGTTCTCAAGTGAATTTTGTAACAGAGGAAATGGCTAATATACTCGGTATTCCTAAGCAACGAGCAAATGTCCCAATCACTGGTATTAATGCATTGCGAACTCTTGCTCGCGATAAAGTGAACGTTATGTTCCGGTCCCGTGTATCTAGTTTTCAAGCTAGCATCGAATGTCTAATTACACCTCAGGTAACTGGAACTATTCCTACGTCAAAAATTGACATTAGCCGATGGCACATTCCGGAAGGAGTGAGTCTTGCCGACCCAGAGTTTTATAAACCGAAAAAGGTGGACATGTTAATCGGAGCCGAACTATTTTTTGATGTCTTAAAGAATGATCAGCTGAACTCAACATCTAATATGCCACATTTACGCGATACCCACCTCGGATGGATTATAACAGGTGCAATCAACGAACCTCATGAGTCAGGCGGTTTTCTTCAGCACTCCAACTTGGCCTCCATAGAAACCATCGAAACATTGCTGCAACGATTCTGGCAAGTGGAAGAAGTCCTAGATGTACCTAAGTTTTCCACTGAGGAATTAGCCTGCGAAGATCATTTTGTGTCAACTTTCAACCGCGACGCCTCTGGAAGATTCATAGTGAGATTACCACTGAAGGATAATGTTGTCATGCTGAATGACTGTCGTGCACTCGCACTAAAAAGATTTCTGATGCTAGAAAGACGACTGGTACGTAACCCCGATCTGAAAAAGCAATATATAGAGTTTATGCGTGAGTACAGGGACCTTGAGCATTGTCATGAAATTATAGAAGCTAACGATCCACCAAATCAAAAAAACTACTACATGCCGCATCATGCCGTTTTGAGGCCATCCAGCTCCAGCACTAAATGTCGTGTTGTTTTTGACGCCAGCGCTAAATCATCCTCATCGGATTTGTCTTTGAACGACGTGCTCCTCATTGGTCCTGTTGTGCAGAATGATTTGTACACTATTATGTTGAGATTCCGTAAGTATAAGATTGCGTTTTCTGCGGACATTTCAAAAATGTACCGCCAGATACTTGTGGCACCAGATGACCAACATTACCAAAGGATATTCTGGAGAGAGCAACCGACCGACCCGCTACAAGTTTTGGAACTGGACACAGTAACTTACGGAACCGCATCTGCACCTTATCAAGCCACGAGATGTTTAATTCAGTTAGCCAACGAAGAAACTGAAGCGATGCCAATCGCTGCCCGTATCGTAAAACAGGAGGTGTATATGGACGATATTCTTACAGGAGCAGAAACAGTAGAAGAAGCCATCGAAGCCCAACATCAGTTAAAACTACTACTTAGTCGAGGTTGTTTCCCTATACACAAATGGTGTTCGAATTCCCAAGAGTTTCTACAGCACATCCCACAACAGGATCATGAGAAACAAGTTGCCTTGGCGGACTACGCAGCAAATAAGGTCATTAAAGTATTAGGTTTACTGTGGGATCCTATTGAAGACACCCTGTTCATTGCTCATCATCCTCAACAAACGGTAGAGCACACACAGATCGTTACGAAAAGAATGATATACGCCGAAGTTGCAAAAATGTACGACCCACTTGGAATATTTTCGCCGGTCATTGTCGTAGCGAAACTAATTGCGCAACAAGCTTGGAAGTCGAAGGCCGGATGGGATGATCCAGTAGAAGAAGGGTTGGCACAAGAATGGCATGAATTCAAACGTGCTTTACCGCAAATAAATCTTATCCAGGTCCCAAGGTGTGTAACATTCAATGATGTAGTCGCTTACGAATTGCATGGATTCGCGGATGCGTCGACGGTGGCATATGGAGCGTGTGTGTATGTGCGAAGCTTATTCACCGATGGATCTGCAAAATTGCGTCTTTTGAGCAGCAAGTCAAAGTTAGCCCCCCTCCACGAGCTGTCTGTCCCAAGGAAAGAACTGTGCGCCGCTTTGCTTTTAACACGGTTGGTCGAAAGGATAATACCTGCCTTAGAAATGGATTTTCAAGACGTTGTACTTTGGAGTGATAGTACAATAGTGCTGGCTTGGATTACGAAACCCCTTAATAAGCTCCAGTTGTTCGTGAGAAATCGGATCGCTGAGATACAGAAATACACCGGTAACTACACATGGCGCTACATTCGTTCCCAAAATAATCCGGCAGACGTCGTGTCCCGTGGCCAGCTACCGGAGTTATTGAGTCAAACTTGCCTTTGGTGGGACGGTCCAGGGTCCCTTCACAAACTACACTATGAAATTACAAACTTGCAGGATATACCGGATGATTTGCTTCCTGAAATGAAAGTAGTGGTTGCCATGCCAGTCGTGAGTATTCAGCCATTCCCATTTTTCTACAAGTTTAGCAGTTTTCGTAAAGTACAACGCATAATGGGATATGTGCTGCGGTTCATTGGCAACTGTCGAAAGAAAATAGCCGCTAAACGAAACCTGTCTCGACATTTGACTATTGAAGAGCTGCGTAAGTCTACAGAAACAATACTTCGTGTAATTCAACACGTTCATCTAGAGGACGAAATTCGTCGGGTTCTGTTGAACAAACCAAGTAAGACAATCGGTAATCTTCGACCAATTTACATAGACGGTTTACTTCGTGTCGGCGGAAGGCTTGATCGTTCTCAACTTTCTTTTGAAAATCGTCACCCAATTATCCTGCCAAACAAGGATCCTCTAGTGCGCAATCTAATACAGGAAATGCACGTCGACCTTCTCCATGTTGGGCAAACTGGATTATTGAACGCAATTCGTCAGCGGTACTGGCCGTTGAAGGCTCGTTCCACCATAAGACAAATAACTCGCAGATGTGTAAGATGCTTCCGTACAAACCCAACCAACATGACGCAGCTGATGGGAACACTACCAAAGGCAAGAGTTGTTCCTTCCCCACCCTTTGCCGTGACTGGTATAGATTACGCTGGTCCGTTCTTCATCAAACAAGGATTGCGTCGTCCTGCACTAATAAAGGCATACATCGCTGTGTACGTATGTATGGCAATGGCAGGCCGTTCATTTGGAAGCCGTTACGGACCTAAGTTCCGATGCATTTTTGGCATCCCTCCAACGTTTTGTCAGCCGTCGAGGACTACCACAACAGCTGCACTCCGACAATGCTACAAATTTCAAGGGCGCCAACGTTCTCAAGTGAATTTTGTAACAGAGGAAATGGCTAATATACTCGGTATTCCTAAGCAACGAGCAAATGTCCCAATCACTGGTATTAATGCATTGCGAACTCTTGCTCGCGATAAAGTGAACGTTATGTTCCGGTCCCGTGTATCTAGTTTTCAAGCTAGCATCGAATGTCTAATTACACCTCAGGTAACTGGAACTATTCCTACGTCAAAAATTGACATTAGCCGATGGCACATTCCGGAAGGAGTGAGTCTTGCCGACCCAGAGTTTTATAAACCGAAAAAGGTGGACATGTTAATCGGAGCCGAACTATTTTTTGATGTCTTAAAGAATGATCAGCTGAACTCAACATCTAATATGCCACATTTACGCGATACCCACCTCGGATGGATTATAACAGGTGCAATCAACGAACCTCATGAGTCAGGCGGTTTTCTTCAGCACTCCAACTTGGCCTCCATAGAAACCATCGAAACATTGCTGCAACGATTCTGGCAAGTGGAAGAAGTCCTAGATGTACCTAAGTTTTCCACTGAGGAATTAGCCTGCGAAGATCATTTTGTGTCAACTTTCAACCGCGACGCCTCTGGAAGATTCATAGTGAGATTACCACTGAAGGATAATGTTGTCATGCTGAATGACTGTCGTGCACTCGCACTAAAAAGATTTCTGATGCTAGAAAGACGACTGGTACGTAACCCCGATCTGAAAAAGCAATATATAGAGTTTATGCGTGAGTACAGGGACCTTGAGCATTGTCATGAAATTATAGAAGCTAACGATCCACCAAATCAAAAAAACTACTACATGCCGCATCATGCCGTTTTGAGGCCATCCAGCTCCAGCACTAAATGTCGTGTTGTTTTTGACGCCAGCGCTAAATCATCCTCATCGGATTTGTCTTTGAACGACGTGCTCCTCATTGGTCCTGTTGTGCAGAATGATTTGTACACTATTATGTTGAGATTCCGTAAGTATAAGATTGCGTTTTCTGCGGACATTTCAAAAATGTACCGCCAGATACTTGTGGCACCAGATGACCAACATTACCAAAGGATATTCTGGAGAGAGCAACCGACCGACCCGCTACAAGTTTTGGAACTGGACACAGTAACTTACGGAACCGCATCTGCACCTTATCAAGCCACGAGATGTTTAATTCAGTTAGCCAACGAAGAAACTGAAGCGATGCCAATCGCTGCCCGTATCGTAAAACAGGAGGTGTATATGGACGATATTCTTACAGGAGCAGAAACAGTAGAAGAAGCCATCGAAGCCCAACATCAGTTAAAACTACTACTTAGTCGAGGTTGTTTCCCTATACACAAATGGTGTTCGAATTCCCAAGAGTTTCTACAGCACATCCCACAACAGGATCATGAGAAACAAGTTGCCTTGGCGGACTACGCAGCAAATAAGGTCATTAAAGTATTAGGTTTACTGTGGGATCCTATTGAAGACACCCTGTTCATTGCTCATCATCCTCAACAAACGGTAGAGCACACACAGATCGTTACGAAAAGAATGATATACGCCGAAGTTGCAAAAATGTACGACCCACTTGGAATATTTTCGCCGGTCATTGTCGTAGCGAAACTAATTGCGCAACAAGCTTGGAAGTCGAAGGCCGGATGGGATGATCCAGTAGAAGAAGGGTTGGCACAAGAATGGCATGAATTCAAACGTGCTTTACCGCAAATAAATCTTATCCAGGTCCCAAGGTGTGTAACATTCAATGATGTAGTCGCTTACGAATTGCATGGATTCGCGGATGCGTCGACGGTGGCATATGGAGCGTGTGTGTATGTGCGAAGCTTATTCACCGATGGATCTGCAAAATTGCGTCTTTTGAGCAGCAAGTCAAAGTTAGCCCCCCTCCACGAGCTGTCTGTCCCAAGGAAAGAACTGTGCGCCGCTTTGCTTTTAACACGGTTGGTCGAAAGGATAATACCTGCCTTAGAAATGGATTTTCAAGACGTTGTACTTTGGAGTGATAGTACAATAGTGCTGGCTTGGATTACGAAACCCCTTAATAAGCTCCAGTTGTTCGTGAGAAATCGGATCGCTGAGATACAGAAATACACCGGTAACTACACATGGCGCTACATTCGTTCCCAAAATAATCCGGCAGACGTCGTGTCCCGTGGCCAGCTACCGGAGTTATTGAGTCAAACTTGCCTTTGGTGGGACGGTCCAGGGTCCCTTCACAAACTACACTATGAAATTACAAACTTGCAGGATATACCGGATGATTTGCTTCCTGAAATGAAAGTAGTGGTTGCCATGCCAGTCGTGAGTATTCAGCCATTCCCATTTTTCTACAAGTTTAGCAGTTTTCGTAAAGTACAACGCATAATGGGATATGTGCTGCGGTTCATTGGCAACTGTCGAAAGAAAATAGCCGCTAAACGAAACCTGTCTCGACATTTGACTATTGAAGAGCTGCGTAAGTCTACAGAAACAATACTTCGTGTAATTCAACACGTTCATCTAGAGGACGAAATTCGTCGGGTTCTGTTGAACAAACCAAGTAAGACAATCGGTAATCTTCGACCAATTTACATAGACGGTTTACTTCGTGTCGGCGGAAGGCTTGATCGTTCTCAACTTTCTTTTGAAAATCGTCACCCAATTATCCTGCCAAACAAGGATCCTCTAGTGCGCAATCTAATACAGGAAATGCACGTCGACCTTCTCCATGTTGGGCAAACTGGATTATTGAACGCAATTCGTCAGCGGTACTGGCCGTTGAAGGCTCGTTCCACCATAAGACAAATAACTCGCAGATGTGTAAGATGCTTCCGTACAAACCCAACCAACATGACGCAGCTGATGGGAACACTACCAAAGGCAAGAGTTGTTCCTTCCCCACCCTTTGCCGTGACTGGTATAGATTACGCTGGTCCGTTCTTCATCAAACAAGGATTGCGTCGTCCTGCACTAATAAAGGCATACATCGCTGTGTACGTATGTATGGCAATGGCAGGCCGTTCATTTGGAAGCCGTTACGGACCTAAGTTCCGATGCATTTTTGGCATCCCTCCAACGTTTTGTCAGCCGTCGAGGACTACCACAACAGCTGCACTCCGACAATGCTACAAATTTCAAGGGCGCCAACCATGAGTTACATGAACTATTTCGACAGTTTCAGAACGAGCGGACTCTACAAGGAATACACGAGTTCTGCCATGTACGAGAAATAGAGTGGCACTTCATCCCACCAGAAGCACCTGAGTTTGGCGGATTGTGGGAAGCGGCTGTAAAGTCAACGAAAACGCATCTTAAACGCATCGTAGGAAATGTTCGACTGACTTACGAAGAATTAGCGACGGTGCTAGCTGAGATAGAAGCAGTTTTGAATTCGCGTCCTCTTTTTAGCATTTCGGATGATCCGTCAGATCCTCTAGTGATAACCCCAGCGCATTATTTGATAGGGCGTCCGCTCATTGCCTTACCGGAACCATCATTGGAGGACGTCAAAGAGAGTCGTCTAAAACGTTGGCAACACCTGCAGCTAATGCGCCAACACTTCTGGAGTGCTTGGAGCCGTGATTATTTAAATACCTTGCAGCCACGAAAAAAAAACCTACGGACGAAGCAAAACATTAAGGAAGGAATGATTGTTCTTCTCCACGACCGATCGCATCCTCCTCTGTATTGGAAATTGGGTCGTATTGTGGCGGTTTATCCCGGCGACGATAATTTGGTTAGAACTATCGACGTATTAATTGATGGATCTATATATCGACGTCCAATTACGAGGGTATCCGTTCTTCCTATAGAGGACAACTTCAAGGACTCTACGCAAGGCACACATTAGTCTGAATTATGTTGAAACGTTGTCTCAACCGGGGGGAGGATGTTCGGTTTAACACCCACAAACGCAATCAAAGCCCCGCCTCCAACAGTACGATTGCATTAGTAGTCGGTATAAAGGCAGTGCTAGATGAAGATAGCAGTGAGTTAATTTTCAAACGTGATGCAATTTACATCAGCAGCAGCAGCAGTAGAGAAGAAATCTCGGAAGAAATAAAATTAATCGTAGTAGTGAATACAGCGTAATTTTCCACAACTCATTCCCTGAGTTGGAGCATCGTTACAGCAAAAGGGTCATTTTCAGAACCAGATTTAATAAGAAACAGACGATTTGCTCCACTCACTGTGCCGTCAAGGAAGTTCCAGTATTCACGTTCGCTTTGCAGCGTGAACACCTATAAAACGCTGCCTCAAGCATTAACCCACCGGGCGCGCGATCATGAATTGGTCACGTCCGGAAGTCTACTCTCGGTCCTAGTAACCTAGCTTTATACTTTAAGTTGGGCCAATCAAAAAAATGACCGGTGACTCTAGTGATATGGGGTAACTCTATTCTAGTATCTGAACCGTACACTGAAAATTAAGCATCAGATTCACGGTTCGTGCGATCATTCAAGAACACACGCGAATATGCGAATGGCCACACGATTATAAAATAAAATTTATCCACGCGAAGTTACATACACGCTAGCAGATGTGACAAGGACGTTAGCATACAAACGGTTGAACTTCGTCCTCGGCACACTATGCCCGCGATCTCACAAACATGAAAACACCTCGGTGATTGAGTGAATGTTTTAGCACCAAAAAGCTTATAAACGTGGTCTCAAGCGCCCATATCCGCACGATAATGAATTGGTCACATCCGGAAATCTCTTACTTCGGTCTTAGCATCCTAGGTCCATGCGTTCAGTTGAACCAATAAAAAAATGACACTTATATTCACTAGACAACACGTTCCATGGCGACATGACCGGGAACTCTAGTGATATGGGGAAACTGACTATTTTCTAGCATCTGAGTTGCACATCGAAAATTAAGTATCAAATTCACGGAGGTTAATAGAAGTCTACTATCTTGCACTGGACAAAATCAGCCAAGAGGCCGTATGGAATCCGGCGGGTTGAAGTACACTCAAAATAATCCACACGTTAATGCTACGTGAAAACATATGTGGTTTTTCTCCATCGCGCTTTTCACGTAACACTTACATGGATCATTGGTAACACAGAATGAACTCATGAACACTCACCTGTGTTTCAGGTAATACTTACATGACTTTTCACGTGTTTTTTACAAGGTGTCTTAATAGAACCTATATGATACGTCGGTATTTTTTATGAAAAAAATCATTTGGATTCTCATTCCACCGGAATTTCACGTAATACTAACGTGACTTCTCTCGTATCTTTTATTAAGTATTTTAATAGTAGCTATGTGGTGTACTTGTAAAATTCATTAGACAACTTGTAAATAGCATGTGATCCGCCATTGAATTTTATCTTTTGTGTAACATGAAAGATTGTTGAATATTGTATTGAGCAGACCACATGCGAGGTAACACGACAGGACACATATTACATTGTGTCCTCAAATAATCACTATGAATTCTTGAACCAAGCTGATGGTGAATATTTAAGGACACGCGATGTGGCGTGTGTCCTGTCGCCTCGTATGTGGTCTGCTATAATATTATATTCAAATTAGTTTATTAAATGTAAAACATTGAAAAATAATAACACTTAGAAGCTTGAATTCCAACCATTTTTGGTTTGCTTTATTTAGTTTGGCTATAGACTAAACCGACCTTAGTTTAAAGTAAACTATTTTCGAATTAGTTTGCCAAGGACTACTTATTCTGAGGCGAACGAGGAATTGCTGGAAAATAAAATGATAGCAAGACAGGAAAAACATCAAAGAAAAAAATAACAAAATGAACTTTTTAGAATTATTTATTTGGCTTTTGTAATATTGGAACACTATAACATCGATTCCAGGGACTACTATGAGAGGCTGAGACTCGACTGGAACATTACATGAGTCAGAAAACCCGATTAGCGTGCATATTCTTTTTGAAGATGGACTTACTAGTCGTTGCTTCGGTTTGGCGCCGATTGCGATTTTGATGCCGCTTATTCGGCCACCTGCATTGCCTGTTACTGTTGAATTAACCGCGGCGGTGCTTTCAACAAATTCAAAAATAATCTGATTGGCACAAACTTGTTATTTGCTGCCTGCTCCTGAGAAAAGTAACTAATGGGGTCGTGAGTACTACTGAGCATGTCCAATGGCGGGTTACTTTATCAGTTCACCTGGACGAAAAGATGTACATAATTTAAACCATAACAGGACAAAAACAATATGTTCAATAATGAAAAAGATAATCAGTAAACAACAGGGCTATCTATGATGACTGTTCATCTCACCTGGATTGCCGGAGGATATTCCAAAGAAGCTTATGCCGTAGTGACTTCACCACCTTGACGTAATACATAGTGTTCATAAAGTGGAACTATCATTCAAAGTGTTAGCGACTGTTTTTAGTTTTATGAATTGAATCATAGACTTTCACCATTACTTTGTTGTCTTCTTTAAAACCGCTGACCTGAAATATTATGACATTGTTAAAAATTCAATATCGCTATGATTTCAAAAAAAACTTACTTTCTGAGGAGTATAATATTAAATTAAGCAATGCTTTTTGAAACAAACGCAGGATATGATGATGGAATCCTCCCTGCATTAAAAAGCATCCACACTGGTGATTTTGATATAACATGGAATATACATACATCATTTGCCGTAATTCCACTTTAAGTTGGAATGATTAATTGTTTCTGTCAACTGTCATCGGCGGTGTTACGTGGTGTACATACGAGAAACGGTCCGGCGTTCCGGTGCATCTACTGTTGCACAATCGTGGTTAATGTACGGGTTTTACCCGTTCCAGGCGGTCGTTCTATCGAGCATAGAGATCGTTACAATAGGAAAACTTGGAGCTTTCAAGTTCTTTGGCTAATTGTTGATGTATGTAACACCATCAGCGTCATCTTCACGATTGTGCCCAAACAGTCACGAGTAATTATAAGTAGAAACGCTATTATCACTGCAAACATTCCCAACACCATCTGAATACTATCGAAAGAAGCATCCTTCTAGATAAAATGGACCACATAATATGATGAGTTCTTGATCGGTTCCTAATGGTTATGTTACAATTCAACCGAAATCGATATACTTCAACACATCCGTGCTTAGGTGACGTCCGTATCCGTCGAATTGCAAATTAGAATTGTAGTGTTAGGCCCAATTTGAAAAGTTACAAAAATGTCAAGACAACATTGCCTCGTTTGGTACAGAAAGCAATCTATAGTTAGGCAGATTTCTCAAATTTGATTATGATGTTCCGTCAGGCATGGATCATTTTGTTTCATTTGGAAATTTTGACGCCGGATATTATAATCCATGCCTTGCAGATGATAGTCTATATTATGACGCACATGGGGTGCGTCATACAATCCAAAACAGACTGTGCGTCATAATATACGAAATCGCCATAATGTTTCGGGCGTTATGACACGCATCGATATCGCGATGGACATGCCGGACACTGAATGTGACGTACTTATAGTTTCTTTAATATTAATAATATCAGTGTGCGTCATATTAAACTGCCGGATATTATGATGCAGTTCCCAAAACCAAAACTTTATGTATCTGATCGGGTTGTGAGAACGTGTGAACATGTCCAATGGCAGGATTCTTAGTCCTTTACCATGCTACCGATTGCGATCAGCAAAGGGAGGAAAAAATTAGAAACAATTATTAGATCGTAGTAAAAGAGTTGCTATTCAATAATCAAATAGAAAGTAGCAGACGTAACATCCATTAAACTCACTTGAATTTCCAAACGAACATCCGGAGAAGTCTGCGCAATTGTGATTTATTTATGAGTTCTCATTATGCGATCTAGAATTCATGCGTTGACAATCAAATTCATGAATTATTTCAGCAGTATCAGCAAATGATTCCACAGGTGCTGCTTGGGATGCATATTTGAATTAGCAGCTATGATGATGACTTATTTGGCTCGACCAGGTATGCCGGAGAATGACGTACAATGAAAGCAAAGCGTTCCTTGATATTGCACAAAATAAGCATGCTAACTTTCATAGAGTGTGAAGATACCGATCTGTTATGGCTAAACCCGGCCAGCCTCCAGAAAATATCCTACACTTTTTCCACAATCAACGGTTTTGGTAAAAAAAAAGCATTTTCTTGATTCAGCGGTTTTCCTAACCCTCAGCAGATTTGTACAAACCACGATGCATACCTTTCAATGCTTGGAATAAAGCGAGATTGGTAATACAGATCCCTCGAACGTTATAACCAATGAATTCCTTTCTTTTCGTTTCGACTTCGTCATTAGTGCGTCCTCGAACACCTGTTTGAGTATATTCAAGCTCAGTTTAACATCCATAGCCGACAAAGTATCGTACAGAATAATATGAATCAAAGCAGCCCGGTTCCGCTTTCCTTTTCGTACTAGTCTTGCTTGGTTAGTACCGAACCAGTGCGTATCTTTCCTCAGATGAGTTTGTCCATATGGGACCTTTCGGATTCTCTAATGGCGTTTTCGTTTTTTCTTGGTGCTACACCGGTGTAGTGCAAAGAAAGAGATAGACTGATTACACCCAAGTTTGAATGAGTGTAGCACCGACTACACCGGTGTAGTGCACTGTCAAAAACGAATATGCCATAAGAAATTTTCCCGACCAGACAGTGTAGAGCAGAAGAATTGTGCTAGTTTGAAATACTTTGCAGATTACACAGATGAATCTCATATATCGATACTCTCTCTCTTATTCATCAAAATTGCTGATAAAGTAAACAAAAAGGTTATTTTCAAAAACTCCTCAGCTCGAACACGAACCTGAAAAAAACATACATTTGACTTCGGTATTCGACTCGTTCGATCTTTTGGGACCGTGTTCCTACCGAGAGTGATCGGTTCCCAGCGACCAGTCCGTGATGAGCATTTCTGATCGCCTGCACATACTGGATTGCTGGCAATCACAAAGTCCAAATGTTGGAATCCAAATGGACAGACCGCACCTCGCACTCGTTGGTATAATCGTTCGGGTAGGTAGGTGTCGATCCGTTTATCTGGGGGTTGGAGGAAACAAAACATGTTGATGAGATTGAACTAAAAAACTAAATTAACCAACCGAGTTGAATATTTTTCAGTGGGATTTTTTCAGCTACTGTGAGTGTGAGTGCTCGCGCCTGTTTATAGCATGTCCGACTTCATTCATACGAGTAACACTGTCGTCATTGAGAACATTAATTTGTTTCTTGAAAAGCAAGGGATAAAATGCCACGCGCTGCTAATACATCTCCGGCCAACCATTTCGATTTTGCACCCATTAACCAAAGAACTTCTGAGTTTGGACAGTGGGTAACTGCTTATTGTAGTGTGGCTTCTAAACATTCACGAGTTCCGTGATTATTTTCGAAGTAGGCTTCCCGTAACCAATTGCTTTTTTAGGAAGAAAACTCAGAAAGAGCATAGTTGTAGTCGGCACGGGTACATTCGAAGGCCCCTTCTTTAGCGCAGTGATCTGCATCATCAATCCAAGTTTGTTTTCGATCTTCCTCGTCAATTCCAGCTAATGATAACCTGACAACATTTGATGACACCGTCCTTTTCTCCTTCCATTGCTTCTTGAAGCCACTGATCTCGGGTGATCTCTACACCGTTAGCGCTAAGCGAAGTCATTGCTCGATCGATGATATTTTCCACCATATGAATGTTTCCATTGGCTTCCTCCAACTTAAGCGGTTGTCCAAATCTGTCGATCCGTCAGAATATTTTCTTTATTTGACATTTTCGAAGTTTTGGTTTTAATGTTATTTAAAAACCATACCAGCCAAAATGCTCACCAAAGGTGATTTTTTATTGAACGGAACGAACATTTGCGATCAAGATATTCAAAAGAGTGCTATAAAGAAAAATTAAAGTTACGATGTTATTAGTAGTTTTGGTATGTTATTTCCACTTACGTTATTTTAGTTCCGCCGATTTTGGTGGCTAATCTTATCATTTGTAAATCAATACTATGACTGAACTAGGCCTTATTTTGATGAGAAAAGGTTTGTCAATTTTGAGCAGTGTATTAAAGACAGATACAAGTTACGTTATGCTAAGCACCTTTCTCACACTTTCGACATTCCTCAATTAGTCGGTTTTAGTATATTTTTTGCGCTAGCATTTGCACAAGTAGTCAGCTATGATCTACGGTAGGATAGATTTAAATAATTGAAAATAAAATAAGTTGAAAGTCGTGCTTAGACTAACATGATTTGTACTCTTTTTCTCTACTATAATATTATTGTTCAGAATTAGGTAGCTGCGCATCGAGTACATTCTTGTTCTCCTTATCGAAACATACCGATATTGAGCATTTTAGTAGAAGGGTTGTCGTTCAATTCAATAATTCAAGCGTAATTTTTGAATACAGTGAAACTCGCATTTGACTCAAACATAGAAAAAGCCTGTTGAGCAGTTAGTACCCTTAGGGTGCTTACAGAGTGGTGGCGAGAAGCTGAGCTGGGGCTGAAACTGACATTAAGATGCGAGAAACTTACTTGCTGCAAACCAAAGGGATGATGTCAGAGTGAAAGCTGAGCGGATCGGCGCCGACTGCCACTCTCTAAGGGCCCAGAATCGGCTTCACTATCTGAGCTAGTTTCATCATTATTAATAACCGATGTGGGTATGACATGTTTTAGACCTAGAAGCAGTGTTGGAACTATTAGCTTCCTCGCCGTTATTGACTCCTTTGTTTTCAATTGCTGTAAATATCTTTCCAACTTGTTGCGATTAATCAGGTGCAAATAACCGGATACGAGTTTCCCCGTTTTCGAAACGGAACCTAGCAAGGGGGACGTTTCACTGACATACATTATCGTTCCAATGTCACTAAGATTACGACCGGTTATGCGGAAGGTAAGTGGGCAAAAACTTTTAGGCGATACAATTCTCGCATCGTCCTTAAGATCAGTGGTGCGTTCTTTCAACAGATGATCGACACTCGGCAAAATTGTTCACAAAAATGATCGTAGTAGAAGTTATGTTTCCCGGTGTTCATCTGCCAGATGATTCCTTTAATCAGTTCATAATCACCATAATTCTTTCCAAATCATCGCATTCACATTTTGAAGTTGGCAGTCTTTCCTTACCCGTATCGTGAGGGAACATCAGGTTTCTCTATTTCGTAGATCTTCAAAAAAAATAAGATCGAATGAAATTTCACCATAAACCTCCGGCGAAAACGGTTCTGGTTCAACTTTTCCGGTTCGATAACGGCTTCATTATATACTTGCTGTATTATGTGTCACAAAAGATCGCGAGAAGGGCAATATATAAAAAAAACATATTTATTAATATAAAACAAGAGGTAATCTTAAATCGTTTTTACCCAAATCTAAAAGCAGCTCTTACAAATTGTTTTCAGCAGACGCCATCTTGCCTTGGATACATCACAGAATGAACACAAAATTTGGCTGTCATAATGAATTGAAACGAGTACGTGATTTTCACGTAAGAGAGATAGGACAATTGCAATGATAGTAACATGCGTTTCATTTCATATTTATTCATAGTCCGATGATTGTTATCTTTGTCAGGTAAACTGAGGTGAAGAAGCATTTTTTGGAACTTATGTGGCGTTTCACGTAATATTAACGTATGGATTATTTTGAGTGTATCCCCGCCAAGAATTGATTCACTGAGTTTCTGCACTGAAAAAAAGGAATCCTTAAGTTGAGGAGTTTTTCCGCGCCGAGGACTGTTTGGCTGGTAGGATAAAAATATGGCAGTCGCGTACGGAGTGTCGTGGGGCTTACACTTGCTGTGTTAAGCGAATCTCTGACACAGAGGACTTTTGTTTCTTCGCCAATCGTGGGATTCAAATGATGGCATGTCTTTAACATCCATTTGTTCGCTATAGGGGATTATAAGCCAACGTGTTTGGTATCTTCTAGTTGCTTTTCCATAAGTGCGGATGATGAAATATGTAGTGATGTGATCGAGTATGATTAGAGTACCACAAATTAATCTTCAGCATAAAGGTACAGCAACTATAAATCTATTCCTGCTTTGGCTCAAGAGCCGTATTTTCCTGACGGAAACTTCTTTTTGGAAAGCTACTTAACCCCGTCTTCGTAGCTTTCAACAAAAATGACATGACAAAAAAATTCTTTGTGCATGTAAACTTGTGAATAGTGCTATTGACGTGTCTTATATCCTATCTCACAACGCGCAATATTTGAGCTGTCACAGTCCATATGAGTGTTGATAACATAAATATGAGATACGTTTATTGTTCGGCATAGTTGCCGCATTATGAATAATCATGAATCAATAATGAATAGATTTAAAAGGGGTTGTATCCAGCGCCACGAAATTTCAAAATCAGTTACCTATTTCTGCTTGCATTTACCGAAACCGACATTCAGATTCAACGCCTCCCTCATTCATTCACTTTCCAACTGACTGAAATTTCATGCAGAATCGAATGCTTGAGTGCAGAGGAAATATAAATTCATTCACCAACAAAAGCATTCATTTGTTATTATGTCGACAGTTTGAAGTCAGAAGTTAGCATCTTCTACATTTTCGAGCATAAGTGAACTGCGTAATCTATATTTGGTGCACTTTTGATCAATAATCCTTCTCAGAGCTAGCATAGAAATAAAATTCACTTTGCTTCTGAAACCGAACATGTCCGTACCTGATATCGCTGCGTTGGGAGAACGAATGACGATGGAAACGAACTAAAAATTTCATTCATCGCTGCGGGCATGAATTGAATTTTGTTTTCTTTCAAGTTCATGCAGCGATGTCAGTTTTTTCAAGCTCTGGGTGTGAATACTAGCAGTTGCGAGAAGCGCGCTTCTAATCCCTTAAAATGAGTAAAAGTTTTGATAAAATCTAATAAAAAAGCATAATTGTAGAGGTGCTCTCTATGTGCTTCAGCTCATTGTATAGAGCCTTCGAGTCCCAATCATATCGAGTGCAATCAAGATTGGAGAAATGTCACCCTTCGGTTGCGCTGAAGGATGATCTGTTAAAAGATCTTCACGCGTGTCTCTTTTAAATCCTTCCTAACTCTAATCCCCCGATTTTTGCGTTGGTTTGGCTTAACGTATAGTATTGTTTGGTTCTCTCTCGATAACGAACAAAGTTGTACCTAGCTGAAACAGAATTTGGAGGAGATAAGTGGGTGGCCAGGAGACTTCAGTTTTATTGTTGAACCACATAGCCTTCACCAGAATAAGATATTCCTGAACTCGGGCTTTTATATCTGCAATAAGCACACCACCACCCGATGTCTTAATACTGTTGAGGGCGTTGCGGTCATAGCGGAACACATCAAATACTGAACCAAACACATGCCGAGACAGAGTATCCCACGAACGGTATCGGAACGGCTGGCAGTCGCCGGCTCGACTGTGGCGGACGATTTGAGGTATCCCATATCAGCTGCTACCCAAAGAAACACACTGGTAACTAATAATTTTATCAATAAATATACTTATGCCAAACGACCATTATGCCAAATTAGTGTTTTCCTGGACATAAAAACAATTATACCAAAAGCTGAGCGTCAGCAACTACTCTGAAGATACAAATAATCATGCCAAATGTCCGTTATACTAAAAGTCGTTATGCCAAATGTCCCAGACCCAAAGTCGCAACAGCTTAAAGCAATATCTGATGTTGCTGAAAATGCAAATGCAACAGTTTTCAGAGCGACCAACACCTTTCGAACTACCAATGGTTTTGCCCGTTCGTGAAAATGACTGTGTTTCGAATGATCGTGTCCTGTACATAACCTCCTATATTTTCAGATCTAACGGCACATCAACTAATTTCAACCTGACACCCGATACTCGTATCTAATTTCGGTTTACTCTATTACAGGGTACCCTTAAGGAACTCCGTATCAAGGTGTTCAACTATCCCAGTCGTAAGCCGAGTATGCTAGTGATCATCGATCGTCCGTCTGATAGTGTGAAATCGACGGAAATGCTCGCGCAGGAAATGCTCGGTCGTATTGTTTACGTTAGTTGGCCCCATCTGACCGAAGCGAAAGTGGTCAAGGTAGTCGATGCGGCGATGATCTACGAAAAGGATCACGAGCCGCGACAAAATAATCCTACGTTTTTCGATGCCTGTCGGAAAGCTATAATTGAACAGTAAGTTGGTAGAGTTGGGACGTCCATATTTGTTCTTATTTGTATATCTGTTGTCACATTTCAGCAATATAAACCGTTTGGCTATCGACGTGGGTAAAGTTGAACAGTTGGTTGCCGTACGGACATGTGTTGGTAGTGAATACGTACTTCGAGATGATCGATATGTACTGAATAAGCTGTGGAATGTTGGGGAAACTATGTACCCTGTACAGACCGTTGTAAAAGACCTGCGAGAAGTACTTAAAACTATGAAACCGTACCAAGAAATCAATGAAATGTTTCCAGAGAACTGTTTGGTGTTTCTTCGGGCGACCGACTGGTACGGTAGTTTGGGACACGTGCTGGACGTGACTGCTGGCCACAAACGAATAAAATCACGGTTTGAAATACACGTTGAACCGAACCTAGATAAGGTTGTGGAAATCAATGAGCAGGCTAAAAGTCACTACCTCGGCATCCAGGATGCTGCTTCGGTGATTGGGATTTCACCCAATCTGTTATGTAGATTGTCCTCTACAATATTGATTGTTACGGGCGGTCGCAGGTCAGTCAACGTGGACGAACGTGGTAAAATGAACATTGGGCTTCAGATAAGAATGGTAACACAAAACGAAGAAACGGTCGGGTACACGAAAAAGGTCGACAGAATGTGGATGTTTTCCGAGAAAGCTATTAGGCTAATTGCTGAGTACTACGAAAAAGTTCCGCATCTTTTCAGACGGCTGGAACAGTACGGCAAATGTGATAACCTGTTTGAAGACGAGATGCTTGGTGAAAATAATGAGGACGGAATCACATTGAAGGAGCTTGTTGCATGGATTAAAAGCCAAGATCACACAAAGGCGGAAAGACGACCTTGCGGCACTAAAATTCTAGAACCTACTGCTATCGAAGAGTTAGTCAAGATTATAAATGAATCCCGCAATAAAACTCCGCTTTTGCAGACTATGTTTGTTCATGCAAAAAATCTTTACAAACCGGGGATGAAGCAATCCAAAAGTATCGATCATCATGCAAACTTCGAATTATTAGATCGTGTCATCATCGCACGTGAAACCGAAGTTGTGCCGTTAGGTTATCGCGGAACGATAGTTGGAATTCATTTTGCGAAAGATCCAAACCCGGTACGGCAAGAAAGCGTTACCAAAGAAGATAAGTACTTTGACATTCTTTTTGACAAAGAATTTCCCAATGGTGTACAGATATTCGGTCTTGAAGAGACGAACAATCGTGTAGTTCGAGTAGCTGAAGGTGCTGTCTTAAATATTACTTTCGGTAGGGCAGAAGTAGAATATAGACAAGTGGATCCATCGCAACCAATTATCCTACCGGCGGAGGAATTTTTACCGAACGGGAAACCTATGGTTAAAGTTCAACAAAAACTAGAAGCTGTGAGAAAAGTTCCTTCAAAACCACCACCGACGGCAGAGTCGATCAAGAAAAGACTCAACGAAAGAATCGAAAAGAAAAATCCAACAAAAGCGTTTGTTATGGCAAATCGAAAGCCGCTGGAAGAACAAGAAACCAACTCACAACAGAGTGCGTGTGATTTCGAGCATCTATGGAATAAATTACGAGAATCCGCCCAAGTGTCGTCCACGTTAAAAGACCGAGATATAAAGAGCTTTGTTGGTAATAGTACAGTATTACATCAGCAACAACCCCAGCAACAGCAAATACCGCTCAATGTGGTACCGCCAGTAGTGCAACACGTAAACAGCGATAGCTCAACTGTGAAAACGGCAGCAGACCCGACGAATATGTTGAAAATGATACTCAAAATAAGTAATGAACATGAGACTGATGAGAAGAAGATAACTGTATTGAAGCCTGTCAGCAGCGTTAATGATTTAAATAGCCCATCAAAAGCGGTAAGTATTACAGTAATTTACATAGAAATTCAATATGAGTCGATGGGAGTATTGTACCTAAAATCAAGTTTGTGAAACTCGGTGAAGAATTTTCTGAGAAATCATAGTGACATTAATTTTAACTGTTAACTTCTCTCCATTTGCACCCATTTAAAAGCGTTGCATCTTCTCGGTAGCATGGTGGTACCAGTTTAAATGGGAACTTACATTGTTACCGCGCTCTTCACTCTGTAACTCCGGACCCGAACAACGATAAAATGGGCCATATTCTCACAGTCATGTCACTTAGTGGCTAGAAGGAAATTTTCTAGTCACTAGGTGACGTGACTGTGAGAATAGGGCCCAATAATCTATGAGACCATCATACTGTTCGTTTGATACCTATGGCATTTTCGTTTGTGACAGTGTCAGTGCATCGGCGCAGTCGGTGTTAAACTCATTCAAACATCGGTTGAATTAGTCTATCGCTTTCATTGCACTACACCGATATAGCATTAGCTAAAAACGAAAATGCTGTAAGTTCGAGTAAATCGGCTCAGCCCTATCTGAGCCAATTTTATGAGGGTAATTGACACAAATATTTTTCGATCTTTATGAACTCAGATTGTATAGGCTCTCTTTATATGAGAAAGTCAAAATCTTTTTCATGTCACGTTAGAGGTTTTTACATTTAGACGAACCAGCACTTACTGCAGCACTTTTCAAGCACTGTTTCTAGTCCTGACTCATCATCGTTATCGTGGGCGAGCTTCCGAATCACAACCTAGTATTTGAGACTACCATGTTTATCAATCTTTGGCCGCCAGTCTGCAGTATCTTCGCACACTCACGGCACTCGTATCTTCCTCGATTGCACACCAGTGTTGTCATAATCATAATCAAAAAATTAAAAATCAAAGATCACCGTCGAAAAAAATCATCGAAGATAATCGTTTTCATTATTACCACCTAACATTACAAACCTTATAACTTGATATACAGAGTGTGATGTTGATCTAGTATTCTCGTTTTCAATTTTATGTGCCCTCTGTCACCCATTACTGTTAACGCAACGGTAACCAAAATAAAATCATCACGTGATTGCTACACATTTGAGTAGAAGAAATTTTATTAAAGAATCGTGAACAATATTTCTCAGCGTTGGATGATCTGTCTCTGGCTAAACGCTCTCATCATATTTTGTAGGCTAAATTTGTAGAACACACAGCTAATGGCATTTTCGTTTTTGACAATGCACTACACTGGTGTAGTCGGTGTTACACTCACTCAAACTCCCTAACAGCAGAGAAACCGTGTGAAGTTTCCGGGTTTCTAGTGTTTTGGCGGCTTCGGTGATCACGATGTAAGCCCTATTGGGCTGTTGGTCAACTAAAATCCTAACACTCAAACATGTTTAATTTGTACTATAACGTTAAATTAATATTTTGGTTCGCTGCATACGAGAACATTTTCCTCATAAACAAATGTGTTGGGCCCTAATTAACTTCCCGCATCTTCCGTTATATTCAGCTCTAGTTGTTCGATCGCAGCTACTGCAAAATGGCAGACGAAACTAATATAGCAGTTTATGCGCATAATAAAATAATCAATATCACACATCATTGATAATTGGTGAGATTGATTTTCTCTTTAGATGATTTTATGAGTACGTGTGAAAGAAAAACTTACCACGATGATGAGATCGAAGAAGGCGTAACGGATTTCATATTTTCATTGTATTGCTAAACTCATCCGTGATTTTGCTGATAATAAATATCGAGTAAGAGAATCAGTAGTAATTTTTTGCGTTACCGATTTTTGATTTTTTGATAATTTACCAACACTGTTGCACACATTATAATATAATATAATATAATATAATATAATATAATATAATATAATATAATATAATATAATATAATATAATATAATATAATATAATATAATATAATATAATATAATATAATATAATATAATATAATATAATATAATATAATATAATATAATATAATATAATATAATATAATATAATATAATATTATAGTTTTGCTCATCGCTACATTTTGTATCCCCAGCATACAACTTCTTCCGCGCCTCCTCAACCGAACATTCCTATGCCAAAGAATCTGCCCAAACCGCCATCATCATGGAGATCACCGGAGAAAACATCCTGCACTGTCCAAAGTGTGACGGAAAAGCAGCATGTCAATAGCACAAATGCAGCTACTCTATCTTATACCGATACTACCAGAATCCAACAGAAGACGCAACAACCAACTCGGCCTTCCCAGCCGCAACTTCATCAGCAGTCATACTCGCAGTTTAACCAGTATACCAACCTGAATATGATGTACCCACCGGTACCGCTGCAGGGGATCGCTCCACAGTACCAACCAATGCCCCGATACCAGCATGGTCCATTAATTGCGATGCATCCTGTGATGCACCAACAGCAACCACCACTACATCACCAGCAACAAGCTTACCGAGGACAACAGTACAACCAACGGCAGCATGGACCAAATGGACCGCAGAATCTAAGTTTCAATCGAAACACACCGGCAGGGACTGGGGCGTTCGTTCCTCTGCAGGCCATGCGAAATGCTAAGAATCGAAACAACAACTACTCTGGAAACAGTTCGATTCAGAATAAAACAGTAATCAACCAGCGCCAGCAATCGTCAGGGCCAATAACTGCCTTTGCTCAACAAAACGCCGAACTGCGGCAGTTCGTCGAGCAGCAGCAAGAAGAGGCGAAGCAAGGATTTGCGTCATTCCTTTCAGCAATTCAAAAAGTATCTGAATCTACGAACGTCGATGATGCAAAGACTAGCAAGTCCGAAGTGAAAACTAACGAACATATTCAAAACGTGAGTAGTATCATATAGCTGTCCACAATCTGATCTGTGGTGATAATCAGCATAGCCGTTTAGGGCTTTTGTGAGAAAAAATCTAATAATTTTCTCTATCAGCAGATTAAACCAGATGCACAACCGCCGAAGATCCGACAGATGCGTATTGCAGCCAAATTCTCGCAGGCAGAGTAGTAGAAGTTTGCCGTTGAGTGATATTTCAGAGATTTTTTTTCGTTCGCGTTGACCTAAGGTGACATTCACTTTTGGCACGGGTTTTAACATCTATGAAGTACGTAACGTTTCTCGGAAGTTAGGTAGGCTTTCAAAGAACAAATTTGAATATATGCACCCTAAATCATCCGGGGTGCGTGCTTGGCTCTCCTCGATTGTTTCTCTTAAGTGATCTTCGAAAATCCCACTTGTTGAAACATGCTCATCATACAAATAGCCATATGGATTTCTCTACATGAAGTACAATGTGTACAACGTGTGGCTAGTTAAATCTCAGTTAAAAGTTGCATAAAATATTTTTTTTCGCTTTTATTTTTTTTACATTTTCACTATAACGCTCCACTAGAATAATTAAGGGTGAACAGAGAAAAGTGAGTCTAGTTATGTACGCTATGCAAACTAAGCTCGATGATGAATCCAAGACATACTGTCTCGAATCGAATATATTTGGAACAACATCGGATGTTTTTTTCAAACTGTTCTCAACCCCTATTCGAGAGTTCTCACAACGCCACCCACGTTACGGCTTGTTAAGGCCAACCTGGTGTCGAGGGGGATCATTTGTGGCTGTTTAACGTATTCTTGATGGCCACATCGTTAGCGGCTAAAAATCAGCAGGTAGCCCCAATTGAATATTCATATACAAGGAATTAATTCCATTATCGTTTTAGATAGTAGGATATTGCAAAATACGCGGTCAAGTTTCCAGTCTTTTATCATCTGAGACATCTGTCTTAAGAGGATTAATTGTGACATTTCGCTAAGGGCGTACCTTTAAACATGACATGGCTTAAGCGCCAAGCGAGGGTGAAGAAATCTGTCCTAATAAGGCTGATTATCTGTATATTTGATTCAGTTTGTTTGTTTTCCTTTATTTGCACCTAAACGAGTTCAAGTAGTTTGATTCTGTTCTCGGTTAATATTTACGTTACTCTTTATTTTTTTTTCTTTTTTCATTTAGTTTTTTTCATTTCTCACCATATTTCAGACTCATTAACATTTAATTAACTCTTTTTCTCTATATTTCCGTTTCCATGCATATATTTGGACTAGTGATGACATGGTTGTCAAGCTTACGTGGTGTATAGTCTTCCTGGTTGCTCGATATTATGTCACCACGGACGATGGATAAATGGTATTCACTGATTAAGCAGGTTACGGTCGCCACAAAAGGTATGAAATTTACACATTTTCTTATTCAGATCTATACTATTTATTATAAACATACACAAACATAAGCATACTCTGCGATATCCACACACTCTATCATAACTCAAATGCATACACATTCAATCGCTAACATTCAAAAGCTCCCGTGAATTTGCAAACAACAACACGGTTACACAAACTACACAAACAATTTTATACATGCGATACACTACCGTCCACGCGATACACGTTAACATACACATTTTCACAAACACGAACACGTTATCGCAATCATCCACGCATAGCTACGCCTCAACTATTAAATCCATGCGGTAATATAATTTTTAAACGCGGTCTCGAGCACGAACATACAAACATCAATTTTCACGCGACCATGGATCGCACTCGCGTGAAAGCCCCTACCTACGGTCTTAGAAACTTAGGTCCGTGCCGTCGGTCCAACTGAACAAAAAAAGAAGAAATAATATGTACAAGTTTCAGGGCGTCATAGCCGGCAAATCGAGTGATATGAGGGAACTCACTCTCTTCTAGCATCTGAACCGCTAATCCACCTGCCCCACCCGAATAAATTTACATCCGAAGTCACATACGCTCTAGCATACGATAACATACAAACGCTCAGGCTCTGCGCTATGCTACGAACCTGACCACACACATGAACATGCAATCGTGGTCATCCACGTAAACCTACGCCCGAGATCTCACAAACATAAAAATGCCACGGTGATTAAGTGAACTTGTTAACACTTGCGAATTTATAAACGCAGTCCCAAGCCTTAACATTCACACGCCGGTTCCCACGCGATCATCCACTCCCGAGAATCCTATGCAACGAACTCATATATTGCGCATTTGCCACTAACCTGGACTCCGCACTTTCAAAGTGATCAAACTGCTACTGAAAACTGCGAGCTGTCAAAACACAAGTAATTCAAGTGATAGAGATGGTATTTTCATAGACAGACTAGTCGAACTAACCAGTCTATGAGGAGAATTTAATAGAAGAATAGCAAGTGCACAGTGCGGTTAGAATCCAGTTTTTAGTGCCACAAGTAATAAACTAGACAACAACTTCAGGGCGTCATAGCTGGTAACTAGTCATATGAGAGTCATGATTCTGAGTGTGCGGTTAGAAGCTTCTAGCATCTAAACCGCACACTCAGAATCATGGCCCTTGCGAACATTCAAAAGCCCACGCTAATATAGGTGAGAAAACACGTTATCAGAGAAACGTTCGTGCCTTCGCGATGATACAAACCTACTCACAAACGCATGCTTACATTCACGCTCTTGCAAAGATAAAAACCCGTTTTGATCCACCTAGTGGTGCAATTATGCCTTTCTCATTTATCCAAACTACGATTCCATGGCTGCTTATGTTTAATATAATGGTTGAAATATGAAACATTCATTGCGATTTATATATACGTACAATGAATCGACAGCTACGAACTTGAGTTGCTATGTGTCGACGCTGAAACACTTGAAACCAGCGGCGGACCCAGGAGGAGGGTTCGGGGGTTTGGACCCCGCCAAAAAATTTCAACTTGTTAATAAATTGTGAATTTGCTGTGTGTCCGCACTCTTAAACCCGTAACTCCGGAACCGGAACTTGGAATTCAATGAAAATCAATAGCAGCCTATGGGAACGTTGTACCTTTCATTTGAGACTAAGTTTGATGAAATCGGTTCAGCCATCTCCGAGTAACCGATGCGCATATTTTGGTCACATACATACATACATACATACATACATACATACATACATACATACATACATACACACATACATACGCACACACACAGAGACATTTGCCGAATTCGACGAACTAAGTCGAATGGTATACGACAGACGGTTCTCCGGGCCGGGATAAACTACACGATGTTCAGAGTGATTGCATAACCTTTCTATAGGAGAAAGGCAAAAAGATTAAATCAATGTGTTAGCAATTACATATTCATAAAGGCGGTCTCGCGTGCTAACATAAAAATATCCATTTCCACGCGATCGTGGTTTGTATGCACACGTGTAAGCACTAGCCCCTTTGTCTGAATACGGTCGCAATAAATAGTGATCCGGCTCATTATGCAGAAAAGATTAGCTTTTCTAGGCAACTTTCACGGTCGGCTGTGTGGTGTTCAAATTGCTTCTGTTTAGGAAACATAGGATACTTTCGGTAGCCGGCTACCCAGAGCTTAACAAGAGCCAAAAACTAAACAAGATTTTTCCTTTTTCGGGTGATTGTGTACTCAAAAACCAACTAAACTACTACCCAATAAGCCATGCTTTACAGGTTGCGTCGCTTGCTTGGAGCGAATCCTAGACCTTATACCCTTCCAAACCACCAATTCCGCGACATCTATGGAAGAGTCTGATGAGTCATCTACTTTCCGTTATGGTTGTACAGACAATGCGCAAAATTCGCAAACGAAAAAAGCAGTTTTTTTCCACACCGTATGTCAGATCTTCATAAAAATCAATCAGCGTATGTAGAATGTTGCGAATTTTACGCATTCTCTGTGCAACCTTAAGTAGGAGGAGCATGAACACTTCCCGTCTACCTTCTCATTTATCCTTCTCCGTGAACGATGGAAATGGGGGCGGCCGGCAATGATCACGCTGTTGAGGTTTTAATATGGGTTGGATTGGTGCGAATTCTTACCACTTCCTAAGCAACTCTTATTAGATAATCAGCAGTCAAACATGATAAAGTCAGTATGCAATCCGCCAAAATCATCGTCACAATGCAACGCACATGTAGTTCTTCAACAATGAGCTTTTGACTGGTGTAATGGACAAGCTAAAACGACTCTACGATACAATTCGTGTGTGGCTCTGAGTCGTTACGGAACCATAGCTAGAATAATGGCACATAGAATTTAAGGTCAGTAGGAAATTGAGGTAAATCGTACTGGAACGACCGGAAACAACACCACAAAACAATCTTTTATTTACGTTTGTTACATGATACCTTTCGAAAACGAATTCTAGCAATTGGTTCTAACCCCGACGACTGTCAAAATAAATTAACTTGCCGGATCACAAACATACAAAACAACATTAATTTCCCGCTATATTCAGGAGGACTACACCGAATGAATAAAGTAAATAACATGTCACAAATACAGTTCGAAGTGGTCCGAAACGGAATTGCGACGGAGCTTGGTGAAACCGTAAGTCAAAACAGCATTTGTGAACTCATAGTGTCGCTCCGTAAGCTGAAAGAGACTTCGAATGAGGTGCTAACGAAACTGCTCCAGGAAGAAGTAATCAAAAATGCACGAAAAGCGCCAGGGAAAGGTTTGTTCTAAAGGATGTTGGTTTATTTCGCTATAATTAATAATAATAAATGTTTTCTAATAGATGGGACGGATGACGATGATGGCAACGAGGAAGAGTGCAATAAAAAAATAAGGTCTTGATAGTCGCGATTCTACGATTTTTATTGCTGATATGTATATGAATAAGTATTGCAGATTGTTGATAAGAATGTTTAAACTTATGAAATAAACGAGGTATTTTTTGTTTTCCCATATTACTTTTTAATGCTTAACGTTCTCAATGCGAAAATATTGTGCATTATATGATCCACATGACAATGGCACATTACATGCGCATAACGTCGCGATGTACTGCTTGGCAACGAGGTAGTTTGTTGACCGTTTGTAAGTTAAACTTGTTACAGTAACATGTTGAAAAAGTTCGAAATCGACACAAAACTATCGGAATCTGTTGGGAGCGAAGATGACATCGAAAATATTGCTTGTAAATATCAATTTAAATATGCAAGAACAAAGTAATATCAGTCCGGCACGTGTAGATAGAAGGCGATTGTTGTTGAAGTTGGATTAATTGTTTTTCACTGAAAGGTTGTATGAAGGATTCTGAAAAAAGGTTTAAACGTTTTCATATATATCGTTGACGTTTTAAAGTATTTTACAAATTTTCATGCTTTTCATTTTACTACAAAAGTTGCTTCATCGTAATTATTGTATCTCCATTTTTCAATGCTTAGAAATCACATTTAGTGCGATGGAAATATAAGTGTAAAATAAGCAAAGTAGTTAAAGTAGAATATCTACGCAATACACAGTGGCTCGCAATAGCGTTTTGAGGTACTTAATTCATTGGAGTCAAAACTATCGATATTAGCGATTTTACATATTCTACTATGTTTGTGTATGTAAAAACTGCAGACGACCAACACGGTTTTATGCCTAAACGATCGACAACGAGTAACTTGCTCTCGTTTACATCATATGTACTCGATGGATTCGCTGACGGCTTGCAAACCGATGCTATTTATATGGATTCATCTGCGGCCTTTGACAAAATCAACCATGATATCGCAATAGCGACGCTAGACAAACTCGATATTCTTGGACAACTTCTCGATATTCTTGGACAACTTTTGCGCTGGTTTCACTCCTACCTCGATGGAAGGCAACTCCAAATCAGCATTATGGACTGTATCTGCACCATTCTTCGCTACATCCGGCATCCCACAAGGAAGCCATCTCGGTCCACTAATATTCTTCCTCTACTTTAACGACGTCAATATCAAATTACAAGGACCACGCCTTTCATTAGCTGACATGAATTTTTTTTCGACAAATGCAGGATAAAACCGACGCCGAGTCCCTTCAGAGAGAACTGGAGAGCTTCCGCACGTGATATGAACTAAACAGAATGCTTTTAAGCCCGGGTAAATGCTCAATCGTTACGTTCACACGGAAATGCCATCCGATTCAGTTTAACTACTATTTCTTCGACTCGAGCATTCTAAGACACTCTGACGTCAAGGATCTCGAAGTCATCATGGATTCGGCACTAACGTTCAAACCACATACTTCATTCATCGTGGATAAGGCATCAAGACAGCTTGGGTTCATCTTCCGAATAGCGAAAAACTTTAGAGACGTATACTGTTTAAAATCACTCTATTGCGTACTGGTTCGCTCGACACTAGAATATTGTTCTGCGGTTTTGTATCCGTACTACCAGAACGGCGTTGACAGAATCGAAGCCGTCCAACGTCGGTTCATACGCTTTACACTCTGACATCTTCCTTGGTAAAACAGATTTCAGCAGCCGAGCTGGCAGTTAGCCCGTGTTCGAGCACTACGCAATAACTCTCTTCTGTGAGTTCCGTTCAGGAGAACCAACTATGGTCACAAGTGCACTGTTATCGGACTCCAGCGAATTTTCAACAGTTTGGCGATGGCCTTTGATTTCAGCCGGACGAGAAATTCGATTAAAGCGAAAATATTAACTATTTTGAAATGTAATGAATTTATGTAACCACCGTTGGGGCCAAGGGGTCTGTTGGTGAAAGTAATAAACATAAACATAAACTAAGCTAAAAAAGCGCCATCTTTTAGCAATATTATTGTTGTTTAAATTGATCGGTGTTAACCTTCCAGCAGACGCGTTAGTACACACAGCGCGCGCCGGTCAGAAAATCAAGCTAAAGCGTCTTTGCACATCAGCGCCTACTCGTTCAGTGAACCATTCACGCGACGTCGGGAAGGCCAGACATAATGCTTTTAACAGTGTATATCTTCTGTACAGGTACTTATGGACAAAAGGTTTTACTTTCGTTTTGTAGGTGAAACCCAGTCCTATGAGAATAATTTATAACATAATTACAATTTTTATCGATACTGAAGTTATACGGCTTCAAAAACAGGCTAAAATAAAAACAATATCAGTCATAACTCTTTACAAAGTATTCACAGTTATTTGGCCTCTTCGGAAAAGTTGCGTGTTTTGTAAAGATAAAAAATATCTCCAAACATTATCAACGCGAAAAATCAGAAACAAAAAAGAAGTAAAAATAAGAATTTCAGGAGTTCATCATAGAAAACGTCTCGTAACTCGATTACTGTGGGGGATAGAGACCATGTCTTCTGCAAAATTCATAAATGTACTCTACAACTTTGTCGAAGACGGCCAAGCAATATCTCATTCAGTTCAAAATATAAATTTCCTATAGCTTACTATGATAAATTTAAAGAAATAATAATATTGCCAAAAGATGGCGCTTTTTACACACACAAACATTGTAGAATATGTAAAATCGCTAATATGGACAGTTTTGACTCCAACGAATTAAGTACCTCAAAACGCTGTTTTGAGCCACTATGCAATGGCTGTGTTAATCATCGTGAAATAAAAGCGCCAGTGCTATGAAATTTTAAAAAAAATCAGAACTGCTTTAACGATATTCAATTAGCAAAAGACTGGAAGACATGAAGTAGGTACTTTCATGTTAAGAGCTACAATCAAGGATGCAAAATGCCTACCTTTTCTGCGGCTGTATTTTTTCTGCCTACATTCTCATTTCTCTTTTGACGCTGCTGTCGTTCGCTATTGCAGGACGCCCAGCGCTGTACGGCAGTCTGTAAGCAAAGCAGTACCATGACAAAGAAATACGGCCCCCAGTACAGCCACCAGACGCGAGCGGTACAGCTTCTCTTTCCTTATTTCACACTTTTTAATATTTTTAATCTGTTCAATAGTTTCAATCAAAAACGACGGCAATAAATGCGGTTCGTTTACGCCACGACCGGCATCATCGCTTTCGTGTGCGGGCCTCTCCCTTTGACTACGCAGAGAAAAGTGTACCAAGCGAGAGAACAAACTTTACTACGCCACACTCTCACCGAGCAGTCGGAGTACAGCAGCAACACAAAAATGTATTCTACTGCTGTACGGGAGAATGTACTCGGTTTGGCTACCGTTCTGGCAAGAGCTATAGTGATGTGTCGTTGTAGCGGGCTGTACGGCTTGTGCAAATGTAAATATCCCGAAAAAATGTAGTTTACCTTTGGCATCCCTGGCTACAATACTCAAGGAAGAGCGAGACGGTGAAGGAAGAATGTTTAGAAAGCGTGGAATAGGGTCATATGAGCCTAGCTTAGCATTTCCCAACGACTTAACCCTTTGGCTTCTACCGCAGGAATGCGAAATCACCTGAGTCTGCGTATAAGTGAAAAG
The DNA here is from genome assembly GCF_030247195.1 of Topomyia yanbarensis. Classification (NCBI taxonomy): domain Eukaryota; kingdom Metazoa; phylum Arthropoda; class Insecta; order Diptera; family Culicidae; genus Topomyia; species Topomyia yanbarensis. The sequence continues at coordinate 349,974,814 of NC_080671.1, read as the reverse complement.
GGACTTAGCACCTTATGCTGTCAAAATCGACAAAAATTTAGGTCACGGATAGCTTCCACACTTTGCATTTTGCGACGTTGATGCTCTTTGAATTAGCTGGTTTTTCGTCCCTTGCATATTACATGCCGGATTTGTTCAACTATTGTGCTTGCTTTAGTGTCAACCTCGTATACTAGCAGCGTATGTTGGTTGAGCACATCGATGGTAGCCAACACACAAAGGGTATTTATGATTCTCCACCGCTTTTCTAAACTTTCTTCCTTCACCGTCGTGCTCCTCCTTAAGTACTATGACTTTTAATATTGAAATATTTCATGTTTCCAGTCCCTTGCTAAATGAATGTCGTTAAAAGATAAACAGAAAAAAATGATAGTCGTTAATAAAAATGACTAAAAGTTCAGAACTGACGGGCTCTTCGCATGGGTTTATTTTTTTATTTCGATTATAGAGGTTTTAACCTTAAGGTCATTCGCCTTTTCGGCTTAGAAAAATCTTTTATAAAAAATTTCTAACCCTATGTGCGGGGTCGGGACTCGAACCCAGGTGAGCTGCGTAGAAGGCATTCGATTTACCAACTACGTTATGTCCACCCCCTAATATGGGTTTATTTTAATTAGTAGTAACCTTTCTTGACTTTATGACTCTTGCAACTAAACAACTAAATTACGAACTAAAATTAGTTACAGGATTGGGAACAGTTTATGAAGCTGAAAGAATGTACAATCAGAAAGTTAACAAATAAAACTTATACTTGTTGGAAAAAATAGAGTAAAATTTAAAAATAAGAAAATTTTAAAACTGTGCGAAAAAAATTGCATATTTTCGGTTAGATTAATTCAACGATCAAAATCGCCTTCTGCCTGCGGGTGTGTCTGGATTAGAACGGATTGACTTTTCGAACGAATGTAGCTTGGTCGGATTTAACTCCTGCCATCGCTACCGAGAATGCACAGGTCATTCGTTCGAAAATGTAGAGTAAGGCAGAATGTAGGGGAAGATGGGGTAAAACGCACCCCCTAAGGAAATATGGTCATAACTCAGCTATAGAACATAAATCGGGAGAATTTAATTAATGATATCGTTTTGCCAACATTTTCCTCTGTAATCACAATCATAACACTTTGAAAACTAATCAAGAACATGAAAAATATTCGATTCTTCAAAATCATTAAAAATTGCCTTTCGAAAAATAAGCGGGGCAAAACGCACCTGTTCGGGGGTAAAATGCACCACAACCACACTACAACAACGGGGCAGCATGCACCGTAACAACGGGGCAGAATGCTCGGTGAACAAGCAAGTAGTTTTGTTTTCTAACGAGATTTCACAAAAGTGTGCCATTAAATAGCCTTAGGTTATGCAATTAGTAGGTTTTCAGAACAATTTTTCTGCTTTCGATTAAAAAATCAGCCGAATCAAAGAAGAGGGTATTTTGCCCCCGATGGAGCAGAGATATAAATTTAGCAAAAAGTGATTTTTTTAGTAGATTTTTCATATATAGTGCGACAGGATAATGAACAACAGTATAAATAGAACTGGAATGCACTGATATAATAATACAAATTGCATTTATAAGAGCTGAAAATCCTTGTTGCACGAGTCACGATAATGACTGTAAGTAGGGGTTTGCCCACTACTCGGGTTCTTGCTTGCCCGGCGTACCCTTCTTTTCAGGGCGGCCTAGGTGCCTCTACAGAATTTCGGATTTTCGTAACAACAAAAAAAAGGGTAAACAAAACAAAATAAATTACTAAATTTACCGACTTTATTGTCCTCGAACTCTCCACTTCACTGCTGCTGCGGGTGGCTCACTGCTGCGGGCGGAAAGGCGGGCGGTTTCCTCCGACCGGCCGGGACAACAACGGCCGCGTTCTCCTTTGATCGTTGGCTGCTCCGGCAGCGGTCCTTGGCGTTTAGCTAGGAAGGTGAGCTTGGCTCCTTTGTTGGAACCTCCCTAGCGACGTTGGCGGATTATCGCCGGATCGACTTGCTCGCCGCAAGCGATCCCGGAAGTCACCGCAGTTCACTTCCCAGGGGGAGCCTTTGTCCGCCCTGCTTCGTTCTCCTTGGCGATTAACTGTGGAGGAGAGCTAGGCTCGTTCGACTGATCCTCCACAGTGAGAACGGTCGGTGATACGATTCCTTAATGTTTAGCCGGGGTAGCGAAAACACTCCTTGACGTTTAGCTTACCCCTTAATGGCGAATCGACACCGCGTCTACGAATGCCCGGACCACACACCGACACTATTGACGGATTTAATTTGCCGTCGCACGCGCGCACTGAACTGAGTTACGGTGGCGGGAAACTGTCCCGAAAAAAGGAAACAAATTTGGGACGTCTGTTCCTGGCTGTGGTCCGTCACTATCTGTCTATCTCGATGGCCGCCTTTTTCACTCCACCGAACAACCACCAAAAAACACACCGCCGCATAGCTGTCATTGCCATGGTACAGCATAGTTAGCAATCACTTTTACAGCGAGAGGAGAACGGAGACCTACCTAAACCCTATGTTACTAATTCACAAACGTAAAACAAAAATTATCTAACCTATCTGTACGAATAAAACCGTTCACAAACGCGAAAATGAACAAAAATTTACAACTAAATGTGAACGGTACCGAACAGCGGTGAGCATAATTTTACGTAAACAATACACTCTACGGAGTGTATACGCAAAAAAGGGTATATTTCCACCCAGTGCAAAATTGTTACCCTGGCGGGTTACAATCTCGCCCACACCGGGTGGAAAAAAAATTGGCAACAATTTTTTTTTCTAAACTAACACCTAACACCGATACAATAATAATGAACGAAATGAATAAATAAATAAATAAACAAAGAAAAACTAACTACACCTAATTATTTCTTCCGCAATTTATCAAAATTCATCAAAAAATTAATCGACCGGTTGTCCTCATTGGTGAAAAGTTTGCCTGTGTTTGGCCTGATAATACTGACAGCATACGCGAAGCGAGAGGCTATCAGCCATCGTCATTATTCGGTTATGGGTTGAACCCTAAATCCAATCCGAAAACAAGATCGGTAACAACTCGATATTCCTAAAATTCTGCAAGTGACATTGACAATTTTCAATGTTCCAACTTGCCGGGGAACGGTTGTCGGCATTATTTTGTTTGTTTTATCATCGACTGTCCAGAAATGTCTTACGTGTCCTTACGATACCAGTACTACACACCTGTGTTGGGGATTCAATCCAAATCCATTCATACAATCCCATTCATTCATCCTCAATCACTGGCCTGCTCGATCATTCACATTCCGATAAGCACTTCGAATTGACCCCAAAACAATCTTATCTTATCATTCACACATGCATTCATTCACTCTGTTCGATTCCGCACTCATAAATTCACTCATACAATACCGCTTATCACGTCATCATTTCTCCCACTCACAGACATTCCGTACAAAAAGTTTGTATATTCGTCCCTTTTCGCCTCAAAACGCTTCATACATGGCAAAAGAAACGTTTGAGAGGGACCAAAGAATGTCTTTCGCATAATTTAAACAGATCAAAAAGATTCCCGCTGGAATCAAACGAACCACCCCAGGTTTAACCACAAACCCAAAATTATGCGAAATAAAATTTTATTCGATTCGAAATCGAAGACGCGAGGCGCTTTTTACCCCATTCGCTCTTCCACTCACACTACTCTGATCCAAATCGGGCTACACCTGCATGATGCAGAGCATTGATGCGAACATCGGGGAAAGTGTCAAATCGATGATCCATTCGATATGATGAATGAATCATCAAAATCGTAAATAAAAACAAAACAGTTCGCGAAATCGGCGTTCGCACTGTTTTTATTCGCGATTTTATACCGTTTCCGCGAGTCTTCGGTATTTATTGCGGTCGGGAATTAGACGCGTGTATTTATTTGTGTCCCTATCGAAGAAGGGATAAGTGAATAAGCTTTTTTTGTGTCTCAAACAAGGGAAAATAACAGGATTTAGTGCACCCGTAGGTGCGAGTGTTTCCCACGAAGAGGGATTTTGGAAAAATTTTCATGTTGCCGAACACGGCAGAAAGTGTATTTAGATGCGTTCGGGGACCACGGTGTAACATTTGTGTTTATTGAAGTGGATAATTCTATCCTTCCGTAGCCAAGACGGGTCCCCGACCATACATTAAGTGAGATAATTTGATTACCTCACTGCGTGAGTGGGGCGCTAAAGAACTTTGTTTCTGTTTGCCGAACACGGCAGGTAGTGTGTTTAGATGCGTCCGGTGCCCGGGAGAACGGCACGGTATAAGATTAGTGGTTTTTTAGTGGAGTATTCCACCCTACCGTAGTCGTCACCGGGGCCGGAGCATATATTTCGAGCGAGTGTTTGTTTACCACACTGCGCGAGTGTGGCTCAAAATAAGTGCATGAAGCTAATGAAGAAGCTTCCCGCGGCAGAGTTGGTCTTCCACAATAAAAATAGAGAAGACGGAGAAATGTTTGTTTTTTTTTATTTGGACTAAAGTCCGTGTTGTTACCGTCGGGAACTGACGGCTGCTTTCGGAAAACTCCCAAGTGAGTAATCCATATAAAAGCATATTGTCAGTCCACAGACGGCACGGAAAAGTTTTTATGCTGGTTTAAGGAGATTTGCTGGCCAAACTCCGAGGTTTTTACCTGCTAAATCCTCCAGCTCGTAGGAGGATACACCCCTTTTGGTGATAATTTTTGCCGGTAAGTATTGTGGTCCAAGTTTAGCATTGTAAGACTCGAGTGCATTCGACAACTTCATGTTTCGACGGTACACCATTTGTCCCGTTTCAAAAGGTTTGGAGAACTTTCGATGACGCAAGTTGTACTGATGTCGAATGCCCTCGCTTGCCTTTGCCAAATTTTTGACCACAATCTCCCGGATTTTGTCCATCTGTTGGTGTCTTGTTTCTAGGTCACCCTCACCGGAAATCCTACTGAAGTCATCGGCAGATGCCATTTCACACCCGTGTATAATGAAATGAGGACTAAACCCAGTGGAGGAGTGAACGGTAGTATTTAGGATGCGCTCCACATCGGTGATGTGGACATCCCAGTTGCGCTGCTCGGTTCGAGCATATGCCCGGATTGCGGTGTTTATCGAGCGATTTGTTCGCTCCACTGGGTTAGCCTGCGAATGATAGCGGGAGTTCAGCCAATGTTTGACGTTGGTTTCTTTTATGAATTGACTGAACTCCTTCGAGGTGAAAGTGGAGGCATTGTCGCTTAGCAGAATTTCCGGGCTGCCATGGCGATTGAACCACTGTTCGCGCAGTATCGTACAGAGTGACGTACTAGCGATTTTGCGAACGGGGGTTAACATGACGTACTTGCTGAAGACGTCGAGGACTACAAGCAAGTGTTGATTGCCACGTTTGCTTTTTGGAAGAGGACCGATGAAGTCCACAGAAACCATTCGCCATGGTGCATTAGTCGCACGCGACTGACCCATTTCGGGCTGGACTGGGACGAAAGGAGCTTTGATTTCCTTACACGTCCCACATTCTCGAATAAACTTTCGTACTTCCGATCCCATTCGAGGCCAGTAATATCGCAACTGCACTTCGTGGATCGTTTTATCGTATCCCACGTGAAGCAAATTTTCGTGGGTACGTTGGATCAAATCTTGACGGAACTCGGGTGCTGGGACGAGTTTCCAACTGAACCGCGAGTCGCACGGAACAACTTTCGAGTTGACATACTTAAAAAGTTGATCATTTTCTACTTTGAAGTCGGCATAGTCGTCAGGATTTTGGATAACTTTTGACTTCATGGAACAGTACCAGTCTGAGGTGGACAAAGCTGAAACGGCTGCTACGGCCCGGGATAACGCATCAGGAACGACATTGTCCTTGCCTTTCCGGTGCTCAATAGACATGTCGTAGAGTTGTAATTCTAAACTCCAACGACTCAAACGTGAACTGGTTTTCCATTTAGTCTTCAGTATCCATGTAATCGCTGACGAATCAGTGACCAGTCGAAAATGATAACCTTCCAAGTAACCTCGGAAGTGTTCAACCGCCATTATCACCGCCAGACCTTCCTTCTCAGTTGCATGATAGTTCCTTTGGGGAGTGGTCAGTTTGTGCGAAAAGTAAGCAACTACTTTCTCACCCTCGGGATACTCCTGCACCAGAACAGCAGCGACTGCTACGTCACTAGCGTCTGTCTGAAGGATAAACTCTTTGGAGAAGTCTGGTGGGACTAAAACTGGAGGAGTGACTAGAAGTTCCTTAATTTTAAGGAACGCGAGTTCTGCCTCGGAGTTCCAAACTAAGCTCTTGGTTTTCGTTTTGAGCAGATCGGTCAAGGGAGCAGTGACCTCACTGAACCGATCAATGAAACGGCGGTAATAACCGCACATCCCGAGGAAACGACGAAGTTTCGTCACGGTAACCGGTCTCTCGTAGTCGAGAATCGGCTGAATTTTGTCAGGATTGACCTTGAGTCCGTCCCGATTCAACAAATAACCAAGAAACTTTAGTTCGGGGACTCCAAAACGGGATTTTTCCAAATTGATGGTTAGATTGGCTCTTGCTAGACAATCGGCCACTGCTTTGAGCAACTGTATGTGATGCTCGAACGTTTCGCTTAACACGATGATGTCATCTAGGTAGACGAAAACGTAAGGTTCCCATTTACCTCGTCCTAGAACCTGGTCCATCAGTCGCGCCAGAGTAGCGGGGCTGTTGACGAGACCAAATGGTAGACGGGTAAATTGGAACATACCCCTGCCGGGAACACTGAAAGCGGTATATTTGCGACTATCCTTAGCCAGGGGTACCTGGAGAAAGGCCTCCTTCAAGTCTATGGTAGACAGGTACTTCGCCTTGGGTAAGCCGCTCAATATTCGCCCAGGGTGGGGCAGAGGGTATGCATCCCGTACAGTACGCTCATTGAGAGGCCTAGCGTCTAGACAAAGGCGGATTGAGTCGTCTGGTTTCGTGACCGCCACAATATTAAGCGACCAATCCGAATCAGACTCCTCGATAATTCCCATAGACCGCCATCGGTCAACCTCTTCCCAGACCTTTGACAGTTTCTTTGGGCTCATGTGATAAGGATATCGGCAAACGGGTGCCGCACCTTGGAATTCATCTTTGATGACAATCCTGTGCTCTGTGAATGAGGTTGGGCTTAGCTTTCCGGGCTCTACTGCCTGGAAACACTTCTTTACTTCTTCTACGCGCGCTAACTGTTCCGAAGTGAGTATCGACTCACGCGGTACTTCATCTTCTTCATCGTCTTCTGATTCCTGACCTGAGTTCAACAGAGCACAGTTTTGTATCTCAGGGGAAATCCCAAAGGCGCGCCAAAAGTCCATACCTAGAATGGAGTTGACGGTCAGATGCTCTACTACAAGAGTGCATAGGACCTTTGTCAAATTTTGAAAAGTATACGGGAGATACGCTTGTCCAATGATTGGTAAGGATTGACCATTTGCAGAACGTAGTTCGAATGGTCGTTCCAACCTTTTCAAGGGACTTTTCGAAAACTTTCGGTATAGCTTTTTAGTTATAATTGTGGCGTTACTACCACTGTCGAGCAAGGCTTTGAAGGATTTGCCGTACACAGCGACAATTGCAAATGGACGGTTATCGAACGGGTCGTCAAGGACGATGGTTTCGACAGACAACGAATTATCATAGTCCTCATCACGAGCCGGTCGAAAACTGTCGTAAATCTGGGGATGGATTGTTAGTTGTTCTTTGGAGCGCTGCTTTACTGCCAACTGCGACTTCAGTTGGTTCTGATCCCGTTTTTTAGGCAGTAAGGGCAACGAGAAACATCAAATCCTTTAAAACCACACACGATGCAGAAGACCCGATTTGGTTTCCGGCATTCCTCAAATTCATGTCCTTTGTCTCCACAATTGTAGCAGACGCCGAGCACGGGAGGACGATGCTTTTCCACCAAATACTCCAGACACATTATAGGTTTCTGCGGTGGTTCGATCGGTTTTTGATTGTTTCCTTCGAGATTCTTGCCGTCCTGATTCCCTTGCTGTTTCTTTTTCTGGTTGTCAGGAGGCTTGCTTGAATCAAGACCTGCCGGTTTGGCATTCTTGTTCCAAAACGTTTTGGATTTTGCGTTGCCGTTATTCTGTCCACCTCCCTTTTGGTTTTGATTATTTTGTTTTTGTTTGTTTTGTGGTGGATTATCAGAATAAGCAGCAACTTCCCGAGAAGAACCGAAAACTTTCTGATAAATCGGCGTCTTGGAGGCGTCGATCGATTTACCAAGACTCATCAATTCTGAGAGCGTGTTCACTGGCCTGAGGATAAGCATTTGTTTATAGTCGGCTTTCAGGTTCCGCTTGAGCACGTCGAGTTTTTCGCTCGGTGCCATTGGAACCGTCATAGCACGAAATATTTTTTCCATTTCCAGGAAATATTCCTGGAAAGATTCGTTACGCATCTGCCGGCGCTGGAGAGCCTTCATCTTGAGCGTAGCATCAAGTTCAGGATGTACAAAATTTACCTTGAGCTCGCATACAAGATGGTTCCAGTTAAACAACCGGTTTTGCGCACGCATAGCCTGATACCAGGTCAAAGCATTGCCAGTGAACAGATGCATCGCAGAATTGAAAAGTTCTTCTTCGCACATTTGTTCACACGCAGCGTAATTTGCTACGGTGTCCAAAAACTCATTAAGTCCAGTTCCTTCATCAGTTCCAGCATACTTCCGAATCTTCCAATCAGCGACGCGTTGCGGGTTTCGCGAGTAATTCCTGGGGGCCACCATCGATCCGTTTCCCGCATGGGTGGATATCGAAAAGTTCGGATATGATGGTCCCGTCAGCTGTTCGGTCAATTCAGGAACGTAAGGCTGGTTCTGAGTTTGGTACGGGGCTGTGAATCCAGTATTCTGTTTCGGTTTCTCGATAGGAAGTGATGGACATAGATTTTGTTGACCCGAGAATCCTCGCTTCAACACAAATTGATCGGGACTGGGCGCCAGTGTTGGGCGAGGAATCTCTGGTGCATCAAATGAATCGGGTACGTCCATCAAACGCAAATCTTCCAGATCGGTCTGCAGATCCTTCTCGGAAGCACTTTCCTTCTGATGTACTAGTGCCCGAAGTTCATTCACGGATTCACGAAGTGAGACAACTTCTTGAACCGTCTTTCTCAAAACTGACGAAATTGTTGTCAGTGAAGCAATCCCGCCCATTAGCGTTTCGGTAGCTTTTGAAAAAGCATCAGACCCCTGAGACGCTAGGGCTTTATTATCGTCAGATTGCTGTCGCAATTGTCGAATCTCGTCCCTCATCTCGCACAAGACACGCAACAGGTCGTCTCCTACGAGCTGTTTGGAAAGAGATCCTTCGTTATCGGAAGGATTGGATCCCTGTGGAATTGCAGGTACGTCTGTACTCAGCAAATCTCCCAAAATTTCTCCATCCTCCCCTTCTTGGTTGTCGGGAGGAAGTGCTGCCTGTTCGTCGCTGAAATGACTGGCATAAACTGCTAGAACTTCCTCCAGCAACCCCGAAATTTCCTGGTTGACCTCCCCTGCCGCATAATTTCGGATAACCTGGAGCCTAGACCCCAAATGAAGCAACCGTGTTCGGTAAATCTCCTTGTTTGGGCACCGGTACTGGAGATCTTCCTTGATTGTTAGTAATTTACCAAGGCAGATCTCCTTTTCTTCACCCACGTCACCCCGGAAATTGCGAACTAATTCCCTCCGAGACGACCGCTCATGCGACAAAATTCCCCGAAGACGCCGCTGCCGCTGGACACCCGAAAGATCCGAATCAGGAGAGATAAAAATGCTTCGAGATAGCAACTCAAAATCCAGCTCATCGAAATGTAAATGATCGACGCGCATGAACACACACGCTTGGTTGAATTTCTCCAACGCCATCATAACTTGCGCTATATTGGAAGAAATCACCAAGACACAAAGCATGTAAGTACTGACACGGTATTATTTCTGATTTTTCGCCCACTAACGATTCCCTTAAAATTTCAGGAAATCAAGCTGCTCCAAAAATGTCTCAAACCGGATTGAGAATACAAGGCGATTGGCCACCGCAACCGAATAAATGACAACAACCTTCAAACTACTCGTCCGGCAGACCAAACACAAACAACGCAATCCACAAATTCGGACAAAAATAAAAAGGAAAAAACAAAAAATCGAAAAAATACGCCAAAAAATGTAAATAAATAAATAATACGACCGCGAAACAATATTGCGGAAGAAACCTCACCGACTGTTCTACGAAAATCCTAGATTTAGTAGAAGCACCCCACACTCCGGAAGAAAAAAATATTTTCCAAAATAGGAAAATATTTTTTTCAGTGTGTTTTGCGCTGTGCGCCAAATGTAAGTAGGGGTTTGCCCACTACTCGGGTTCTTGCTTGCCCGGCGTACCCTTCTTTTCAGGGCGGCCTAGGTGCCTCTACAGAATTTCGGATTTTCGTAACAACAAAAAAAAGGGTAAACAAAACAAAATAAATTACTAAATTTACCGACTTTATTGTCCTCTAACTCTCCACTTCACTGCTGCTGCGGGTGGCTCACTGCTGCGGGCGGTTTCCTCCGACCGGCCGGGACAACAACGGCCGCGTTCTCCTTTGATCGTTGGCTGCTCCGGCAGCGGTCCTTGGCGTTTAGCTAGGAAGGTGAGCTTGGCTCCTTTGTTGGAACCTCCCTAGCGACGTTGGCGGATTATCGCCGGATCGACTTGCTCGCCGCAAGCGATCCCGGAAGTCACCGCAGTTCACTTCCCAGGGGGAGCCTTTGTCCGCCCTGCTTCGTTCTCCTTGGCGATTAACTGTGGAGGAGAGCTAGGCTCGTTCGACTGATCCTCCACAGTGAGAACGGTCGGTGATACGATTCCTTAATGTTTAGCCGGGGTAGCGAAAACACTCCTTGACGTTTAGCTTACCCCTTAATGGCGAATCGACACCGCGTCTACGAATGCCCGGACCACACACCGACACTATTGACGGATTTAATTTGCCGTCGCACGCGCGCACTGAACTGAGTTACGGTGGCGGGAAACTGTCCCGAAAAAAGGAAACAAATTTGGGACGTCTGTTCCTGGCTGTGGTCCGTCACTATCTGTCTATCTCGATGGCCGCCTTTTTCACTCCACCGAACAACCACCAAAAAACACACCGCCGCATAGCTGTCATTGCCATGGTACAGCATAGTTAGCAATCACTTTTACAGCGAGAGGAGAACGGAGACCTACCTAAACCCTATGTTACTAATTCACAAACGTAAAACAAAAATTATCTAACCTATCTGTACGAATAAAACCGTTCACAAACGCGAAAATGAACAAAAATTTACAACTAAATGTGAACGGTACCGAACAGCGGTGAGCATAATTTTACGTAAACAATACACTCTACGGAGTGTATACGCAAAAAAGGGTATATTTCCACCCAGTGCAAAATTGTTACCCTGGCGGGTTACATGACATGAGAAGAGCACGTTATTGTCTTTTGTTTGTTTCTCGAGCTGCTATTGATGTACGGTTATCAAACTTTGACAAAGTATGTTTTCTTTGGCGGACTTCCGACTGGCGTTACCCTTTTCTATAAATTTTCAGTAGTTTTCGATATAAGCAATGGGTTCATTTTTCCCCGGGGGTGCGTTTTACCCCATCTTCCCCTAATACAAATTTTGACCTTTTGTTTACGTTATTAGTATCCACGAATGACTCACATAGCCGTTCAAGCAGCGATCAAAAGTGTATGTTTAACGATATCGAAAGCTCAATGATAAATGCTGTGATTGAAGAAACTATCTTCAAGTTGATTATTGTGAATATGGAGGACGCCCAAGCGAGCACACCGATTGCCAAGAAACCGCCGATGTACGTGCGCTTCGATCCGTCCTACAAGAACAAGATACTTAGCGAAACGCAGACCGTAAACATCGCCATGGGAATGATGATTTTGGTTAAGTTGAAAAATGATATGTACGGACTCGTCATAACTAGTGAATGTTACCGTAAATGTGTATGTTTTTGTCTATTGCTAGCTCAAACCTAAGGAAACTGCTTTCGGATACTCATACAGAAATGGCTGAGTATGGAACGTTTGAAACTCTTCAAACTTTTATGGACAACGATATCCAGAGCGAGAAGGAAGAGCACCAATTGATTCGAGATAGTATTCTGAACGAGAAGAAGTTAAAAGTACTACAAGCCCAACTGAATGGCGAGACAAGAGAGCGAAAGTCGATGCTGAAGAAGTTAGACGACGAAATATTCGATTTGGAAACGAAAGCACAGGTAGTACCGTTTATATCCAATAAATAAAAAGCTAGCTTTAATATGACTTTCTATATTTCACAAAGAGTACGCGACTTGAGAATGATGTAAAGTGTAGACTTGTGCAGAAATGGGAGAGCACTCGACATGAACAAGCAAGAATTGTGATTATGAGTAAGGAAAAAGATCTTATAGACAGTTCCAAAGAAACGGTCGATAATATAGATCGAGAGTTAAGGTTAAAAAGTGAAATCGATGGTTAGTGTTTCAAGATAAATATTCATTTCAGACCTGTATATTAGATTTGCTTTTAGTGTACATCAATTATTGCATCGATCTCGTCAACCAGAAGATCTCGTTCTGGATGAATAAATATCAGAGGGAGATAAAAGCATTTGACGCTGACATCACTCATCACAAGGAGCTTATAGGCGAGCTGAAGGTCAAGTACGAGGAGATGGTGATCCTGTACAAACATCGGGAAAAAGAGATCAAAATTTGCGCAGAATCAAAGAAAGAAAGAGAAAAGCAAATGGCTTTCGCAGATAAGCAAATGCGATCTGCGGTGAAAATTCAAGCCTGGTGGCGTGGCACCATGGTACGCAAAGGACTGGGTCCGTTTAAGAAAAAGAAGAAATCAAAACCAGCAAAGTCATCCAAAAAGGAGGGCAAGAAAGGGAAGTAGTGCAGTTAAAATCATCGATCATAGGTTCGATAATGGGTGTGCTCAAGAGACAAGAGTTTTGTAGAATTGCAACACACAAATAAAGATATACGCAGAACTATTTGGGACATGTGTTTAATTTGGATCAGGCCGTCTGAGTTGAAAAATGTCAGATTCCATTATTTGGTGATATCTACGAGTTATGTAGGTGTGTGTTGACCATTCCAACTCCTACTGGCAGCGGTTTACAGAAGAAAGATGTTTCCATTTATTTATTCATGCAAATAACTTGTTCCAGGATTTGGGTAGGTGTTAGCTCGATTGAGTTGAGTGAGTCCCAACCTAAGATAATGTTTGCATCAAATGGATTTAAACATCATAAAATTTTTTCGATTCCTTACGCAAAGTAAGAAATCGACGCGTATTTAGTGTATTACAGTGAAAACCCGTCTTTATCAGCCCCTAATTTTGTCAGCTTTTCGACCCGATTTCGTTAACCAGCCAGAGTTATGAGACTATGTATACGGAATATTGTTAAATATTTTCCCATCTTCGGTTTAAAAAAGAAAATAGATATGTTTTGTCATTGCCCCCATTTGGTTGTGAAAACTGTCGAATAGGAGTTGAGAACAGCTTGAAGCAACATCTGATATTATTTCATATGTATACAATCCAAGACAACATGTTTTGGATCCGCCATCGGATTTCAATTATTTAATTGTTGTCGATCAGAAACACCTATCCTAAAAATTTAGCAAATAAATAGAAAAATCGACCACGCGATTACCGGATTATTGAAAACTCTATAATTATCAATTTGGTCATTGAATTGTCGAATGTTCAACAAAGACAAGTTGTCCAACGAATTAAATACATTTAATTGAAGTTGTGTGCGCTCTTGGACTGATGCTTTTCGATCGTCAAAATTTAATACATGGTTCTTTCTTTCTTAAGGTCTATTTAGAACCTCAGTGAAACCGATTCGCACAATGTTTTTTTAAAAAGGACTTGTTCGCGACAAAATCTGGACAACTAAAAACACATTGATCTCTTGAAATATTTTACCAAAAAATTAAATATTTCGCACAGATATGTTCTTGTCTATTTTATCTAAAAATACGAAATTCTTTAATATGTAAAAAGCGCTTTCAAAAATAGCATCGAAAGTAGTGCGCTCGTCCTCAGATGCTTGAGTATTTGAACAGCATTAGGGCTGCTTTGGAGATAATTCAAACAAAGCTGGAAACTGAAACGACAGATGAAGAAGATAGGGCACAACATGATGTAGTTCGTGCTGATTTCGAACCAAGGCTTCTTTACTAACTGTTGGAGACAACTAAACTGGAGGGATGGCAACTCTGCCCTGCCATCCGCCACTCTCTGCGCTAGGCTCTCTAGTGACAGTCTTGCTGTCACTCCGAGATGCCGCCATAAGCGGAAACCACTTATCAACGAGTCAGTCATCAGTCAGTCCGTTGAGCACATGCTCTTTATTTTAACCTTTCGTTATTAAAAGTATTTTATGTAGTCTGTACGCGAGTGTCTTTTATTTGATCAACAAGACTCCTGACCTGCCCGCGCACAGGGCTACAACAGTGGCGACGAGTATATTGGCGGATATTTGGTGAAATTTCGATCCACGAAAAGTAACCTCAAAATTCCGTCACCCCCGCGTAAAAAACGGAGAAGAAGCATGGAGAATGGTCAAATTCCACATGATAATGACCGGGAGCAGGTCCCACCAGCAGCAGATCCGCTAATCGTGCAGTTCATGCACCTGATGCAGCAACAGCAGTTTCAGCACCAGCAGCTAATGGCACAGTTTCTCCAGCGGCAGCAGCAAAACGACGAGCAGCAGCAAGCATTTTTCCGGAGTGCAGTTTCATCTATCCACGTACAAGTACCACCCAACCCAGAGCAAATTCTTGACTCTTTGGCAGGCAACGTGAAGGAATTTCGCTACGACGCTGACAATAGCGTCACGTTTGCGGCTTGGTACAGCAGGTATGAAGATTTGTTCGAGAAAGATGCCGCTCGTTTGGACGACGAAGCGAAAGTCAGGTTACTGCTGCGAAAGCTGGGCGCAGTTGAACATGAAAGGTATGTTTCCTTTATTCTACCGAAACTTCCGAAAGAACACACCTTTGCCCAATCAGTAGCGAAGCTGAAAAATTTATTTGGGTCGAAAGAGTCGGTAATAAGCAGGCGGTATAGAACGTTGCAAATCGCCAAGCACCCGACTGAAGACCATATTGCTTTCGCTTGCCGTGTTAATAAAGCCTGCGTTGAGTTTGAGCTGGGAAAGCTATCTGAAGAGCAGTTTAAATGCTTGACATACGTTTGCGGATTGAAAGCAGAAAGCGATGCAGAAACCCGTACACGGCTGCTTTCCAGGATTGAGGAAAACAATGGCGTCACGTTGGAGCAGCTAGCGGAAGAGTGCCAGCGTCTTCTTAACCTCAAACATGACAATGCTATGATCGAGTCAGCCACATGTTTCGGTCAAGTGAATGTCATTAAGCAGCGATCTTCTGATAAACGGTTCAACAAACGGGATCAGCCATCTTCGAAGCCTGCTGCAAACGACACGAGGAAAAAACCTGATACACCGTGTTGGTTTTGCGGTGCATTTCACTACGTACGGGACTGTACCTTCAAAAATCACAAATGCTCTGAATGTAAGCAGTTTGGACATCGTGAAGGCTACTGCAACAGTTCAAAAAAGTCACAACGTTCATCGAGAAAGGGTAATCATTCGGTGGCAAGCAAAATGGTCGTCGTTAATGTGTGCAACGTGCAGAAGCGAAGGAGATTCGTTTCCGTTACCCTTGATGGAACACAGGTTCGTCTTCAGTTGGATACGGCTTCCGATATTACCGTCATCAGCCAGCAGATCTGGAAGAAAATTGGCAGCCCAAGGTTGTCACCAGCAACAGTAAAAGCCAAGGCAGCATCTGGAAACATTTTGCCACTTGATGGTGAATTTAACTGTGACATCACTATCGGCGAAAACACACGCACGCAGATAATTCGTGTCACCGAGAAACCACTACACCTGCTTGGATCTGATTTAGTCGATAGTTTTCATTTGTGGTCCATACCAATGGATACTTTTTGCTGCCAAGTTACTAGTACCCCGTCCACCAGTGGAACTCTCAAAGCTACTTACCCAAAAGTGTTCAGCGAAAAGCTCGGGTTGTGCAACCGGACCAAAGTTAAATTTGAGGTAAAAGAACAGTGCAAGCCTGTTTTTTGTGCCAAGCGTCCGGTGGCGTATGCAATGTACAGCGCAGTCGACCAGGAATTGGACAGGTTAGAAAAACTCAATATCATCACACTGGTCGACTATTCGGAATGGGCAGCGCCGATCGTCGTAGTGCGCAAAGCAAATGGCAACATCCGAATTTGCGGAGACTATTCAACAGGTCTAAACTCCGCTTTGCAGCCTCATCTGTATCCACTGCCACTCCCGGAAGACATCTTTGCCAAGCTGGCTAACTGCAAAATATTCAGCCAGATTGATCTTTCGGACGCTTTTCTACAGGTGGAAATCGACGAACAGTACCGTCATTTGCTGACAATTAACACACACCGTGGTCTTTACCACTACAACCGCCTTCCACCTGGTGTAAAGGTAGCACCTGGTGCTTTTCAGCAGCTCATCGATACCATGCTAGCCGGCCTTAAGGGCACTTCTGGTTATCTCGATGACGTCATCGTTGGCGGTGAAACACAAGAGGAGCACGACCGTAATTTGGAAGCAGTTCTTCAGCGGATTCAGGATTTTGGTTTTACCATCAGAGCCGAAAAGTGCAGCTTCAGTAAGCAACAGATACGCTATTTGGGCCATCTATTCGACCGACGTGGATTGCAACCTGATCCAGTAAAAGTTGAGGCAATAACCAAGCTACCTCCTCCCACTGACATTTCAGGTGTTCGCTCTTTCCTTGGGGCGATCAATTATTACGGCAAGTTTGTGCCCAACATGCGACAGTTGCGCTATCCGATCGACAACTTGCTGAAGTCGGAGACAAAGTTCGTCTGGAATTCGGAGTGCCAGCAAGCGTTCGAGCGATTCAAGCAGATTCTCTCCTCGGGACTTCTGCTGACACACTACGATCCGAAGCAGGAGATTATAGTATCGGCTGACGCATCATCCGTTGGCCTCGGAGCAACCATCAGTCACAAATTCCCCGATGGGTCCATCAAGGTTGTTCAGCATGCTTCCAGAGCGCTCACGAAAGCGGAACAAAACTACAGCCAGCCCGATCGCGAAGGTTTAGCAATCATCTTTGCAGTCACCAAGTTCCACAAAATGATTTTCGGTAGGAAATTCCGCCTACAAACCGACCACGCTCCTCTGCTTCGAATTTTTGGTTCTAAGAAGGGTATACCGATGTATACGGCAAACCGGTTACAACGTTTCGCCCTCAATCTGCTATTGTACGATTTTGACATTGAATACGTGCCAACCGACAAATTTGGCAACGCTGACGTGTTGTCTCGTCTAATCAACCAACACGTTAAGCCAGAGGAGGATTACGTCATTGCGAGCATTATCCTCGAAGAAGATGTAAGGTCAGTAGCCGCAGATACCGTTAATATGTTACCTCTCAGTTTCAGAGTCGTAGCACAGAGTACCCAAGCTGATCCACTGCTTCGCAAAGTCTTCCGGTACATACAAGACGGTTGGCCTTCATCAAAAACCGTTGATCCGGAGCTTAAGCGGTTTCACTCCAGGCAGGAGTCACTTACTGTGGTTGATGGGTGTATTCTGTTTGCTGAACGACTCGTCATTCCATCGCAGTATCGAAAACGATGCTTGGACCAGCTTCATCGTGGACATCCGGGCATGCAGCGGATGAAAGCAATCGCCAGAAGCTACGTCTACTGGCCCTCCATAGATGATGATATAATTGGTTATGTAAAGGCGTGTCAGCATTGCGCATCCGTTTCCAGGTCCCCTCCTTGCGCTGCTCCTGTACCGTGGCCGAAAACATCCGGCCCATGGCAGCGTGTTCACGTAGATTTTGCCGGTCCCATCGAAGGCGAATATTACCTCATTGCAGTGGATTCGTACTCCAAGTGGCCAGAGATTGTGCAAACCAGAAGAATCACCTCTACAGCTACAATCAGCATCCTGTGTGGCCTTTTTGCTCGACTTGGTATGCCAGTGACTCTAGTGTCCGACAACGGTACCCAATTTACGAGCGTGGAATTTGCTGAGTTTTGCGCAATCAACGGTATCGAGCACATCACGACACCCCCCTTTCATCCACAATCCAACGGCCAAGCTGAGCGTTTTGTAGACACTTTCAAAAGGGCCGTCAAGAAAATCCGAGAGGGTAGAGGATCAATTACTGATGCGTTGGATACCTTCTTGCTCGCTTATAGAAGCACACCTAACCGTTCGGCTCCTGAAGGCAAATCTCCATCTGAACTTTTGTTTGGTCGCAAGATCCGAACCTGTCTCGAACTACTTCGGCCGCCCCCTGCGACTGAACCGAAGCCAATCGAGAAGCAGCACAGCCAGTTGAGATTTTTCAATCGGAATGATCCAGTATTTGCCAAAGTATATGCAAGAAACAGTTGGAAATGGTCTCCAGGTGTGATCGTCGAAAGAATTGGTGACGTGATGTACAACATCTGGGTGGAGGACCGCCGAATGCTACGTTCGCATATTAATCAACTCCGTAGTCGAACTGTAACCGGATCAACCACCAACACAGTAGGACAGCAAACCAGATATGCTCAGTTACCTTTGGATATTCTGTTGGACGTGTGGAAGCTGCCGAACTTACCAACTGATACAACATCACAGTCATCATCGACGCTGCAGCCAACCACCTCACAATGTGCATCGTCGACACCTCGTTGTGATCAGCCGCCTGAATCGGTGGTTAGTCCATCACTTTCTCCACTGTATTCGTCATCACATGCAACATCTTCCGAATTTGAGTCAGCAGTTGAAGCAGATCCGGTGGCAGCACTACCACGCCGATCTTCGAGAGTTCGAAGAGCGCCGCAGTGGTTTGACCCGTTCCACCTTTATTAAGAGGGGAGATGTTGGAGACAACTAAACTGGAGGGATGGCAACTCTGCCCTGCCATCCGCCACTCTCTGCGCTAGACTCTCTAGTGACAGTCTTGCTGTCACTCCGAGATGCCGCCATAAGCGGAAACCACTTATCAACGAGTCAGTCATCAGTCAGTCCGTTGAGCACATGCTCTTTATTTTAACCTTTCGTTATTAAAAGTATTTTATGTAGTCTGTACGCGAGTGTCTTTTATTTGATCAACAAGACTCCTGACCTGCCCGCGCACAGGGCTACAACACTAACTAAACTGCCTGCACTTCCTGGTAACTCTACTTTCGATCTCTCTGGCATCAAACTGCTTACTATTTCACTTCGTGATGGCGACTATATGCAATGGGTGACCTTTCATGATACGGTTTTGGTTTTGATCCACAACAATGATGGATCGATGTTCCAGCTATTCAGAAGTTCCGTTACTTGAGAGCAGCCGTTAGCAGCAGGGGTTGCTAATAAGCGTAAAACTGGCGACTATTATTAATGACGGTGCGTCCACCAGTCAGTCCCGCGTTTAGAGTTTCGTTTGTTATGCATCTACCGCTAGCACGTCGTTCAAGTGCCATATCGCATTCTCTGGTGAGGTACGGTAAGTTTAACAGTCTGAATGATCAGCAGCAATTTGTAAATTCGAAGCGATTGTGACACAATTGCGTGAGAGATGATCACATGGTACGTTAATGTCCCTGTGGCATTATAGAAATTGTAACCAGTGCCACCGTACTCTTCTGCATACGAGCCAAACCTCCGGCCCAAAGGACTACATCAACAACGCGCCTTTCCGTTCAACTCATTTCATCGAACCTGCATGCAAAGCCATACTCCGTCGTCTACTACCGTAGTTTCCGAGGTGTCCGCTGCTGAAGATGTACTTCCCTTCAGCAACCTCGTGAAAACCTCGTTTTCTTATTGACCGTCATTGATGGGCAGCATCACCCTGCACGCGCTTTACTGGACAGCAAATTGCAGCCGAATCTGGGGTCTTATTCTCACAGTCACGTCACGTAGTGACTAGCAAGGCTGGAAGAAGTCATTTCAAATGACATTTTTAAGCGAAAGTTCGGGAAAAAACCAATACGACAGCACCGATGCTAGTTTGACTTCGGCTGCTGTGCATGTAAACGGACGAGAGAAAAGCAAAAACGTTCGTGCTGCTGATCGTGCCTGTTACATGTTCGTGAAAGTTCGGCTATTCGGCTTGCTGCCGTAGTTGGGTTTCGTTCGCTAGCTGTTGCGAATGTATATGAATGGCCCGTGTGTTTTACTTGCATCATCCGTTGCGTTGAAACTGTTGCAAATAAATTTCATAGCAGCGGCTCAAAATGAATGTAGTGAACGACATTCATGGCTCATATTTGCAAGATTGGAATGTGCGGCAGTTCGTTTTTCGCTTGCTATAGGAAAGGACTGCAAGCAAAATGTTAGCGCTCACATAGTATCGTTGAAGGGAAAGTTGTTGGCCATTGAAAATCTATAGTTTTGTATATTTACAATTCGCTGATGCGTCAAAATGGAAATATTTTCAACTTTTTAGTAATGAGTTTTATATTGAAGGAGAAGTTGTTGGCCGTTCAAAATCAATAGTTTTGTACATTTATAATGCGCAGGGGGTCTGCCGATGCGTGAAAATGGAAATGTTTTAAACTTTTTAGTAATGAGTTTTACATTGAAGGGAAAATTGTTGACCGTTGAAAATCAATAGTTTTGACATTTAAAATGCGCAGGGGGGTCCGCCGATGCGTGAAAATGGAAATGTTTTAAACTTTTTAGTAATGAGTTTTATATTGAAGGGGAATTGGTTGGCCGTTGAAAATCAATAGTTTTGACGTTTAAAATGCGCAGGGGGTCCGCCGATGCGTGAAAATGAAAATGTTTTCAGCTTTTTAGTAATGAGTTTTATATTGAAGGGAAATTCGTTGGCCGTTGAAAATCAATAGTTTTGAACATTTACAATGCGCAGGGGGGTCCGCCGATGCGTCAAAATGTAAATGTTTTCAAGTTTTCAGTAATGAGTATTACATTGAAGGGAAAATTGTTGACCGTTGAAAATCAATAGTTTTGACATTTAAAATGCGCAGGGGGGTCCACCGATGCGTGAAAATGGAAATGTTTTAAACTTTTTAGTAATGAGTTTTATATTGAAGGGGAATTCGTTGGTCGTTGAAAATCAATAGTTTTGTACATTTACAATGCGCAGGGGGGTCCGCCGATGCGTCAAAATGTAAATGTTTTCAAGTTTTCAGTAATGAGTTTTACATTAAAGGGAAAATTGTTGACCGTTGAAAATCAATAGTTTTGACATTTAAAATGCGCAGGGGGGTCCGCCGATGCGTGAAAATGGAAATGTTTTAAACTTTTTAGTAATGAGTTTTATATTGATGGGGAATTGGTTGGCCGTTGAAAATCAATAGTTTTGACGTTTAAAATGCGTAGGGGGGTCCGCCGATGCGTGAAAATGGAAATGTTTTAAACTTTTTAGTAATGAGTTTTATATTGAAGGGGAATTCGTTGGCCGTTGAAAATCAATAGTTTTGTACATTTACAATGCGCAGGGGGGTCCGCCGATGCGTCAAAATGTAAATGTTTTCAAGTTTTCAGTAATGAGTTTTACATTGAAGGGAAAATTGTTGACCGTTGAAAATCAATAGTTTTGACATTTAAAATGCGCAGGGGGGTCCGCCGATGCGTGAAAATGGAAATGTTTTAAACTTTTTAGTAATGAGTTTTATATTGAAGGGGAATTCGTTGGCCGCTGAAAATCAATAGTTTTGTACATTTCCAATGCGCAGGGGGGTCCGCCGATGCGTCAAAATGGAAATGTTTTCAGCTTTTTGGTAATGAGTTTTATATTGAAGGGGAATTCATTGGCCGCTGAAAATCAATAGTTTTGTACATTTACAATGCGCAGGGGGGTCCACCGATGCGTTAAAATGGAAATGTTTTCAGCTTTTTGGTAATGAGTTTTATATTGAAGGAGAAATTGTTGGCCGTTGAAAATCAATAGTTTTGTACATTTCCAATGCGCAGGGGGGTCCGTCGATGCGTCAAAATGGAAATGTTTTCAAGTTTTCAGTAATGAGTTTTATATTGAAGGGAAAATTGTTGACCGTTGAAAATCAATAGTTTTGACATTTATAATGCGCAGGAGGGTCCGCCGATGCGTCAAAATGGAAATGTTTTCAACTTTTTAGTAATGAGTTTTATAGTGAAGGGGAAATTCTTGGCCATTGAAAATGAATATGAAAATGAACACGGGCAACCGCCAATGTGATATAAACGAAACTTTTTTATGCGGTAGTAGCATAATCAAGTTACAGAATGATGGTATTGCAAGACAAAATTTTCATTATTTTTCTCTTTTCATCAGGAAAATAAATCGTTTCATTAATAATTTTGTGCCAATACATAAGAAACAATTAAACGAACAAAAATATTCTTTTTTCATAATCCACCATTACATTTTGGCATATTTCCATAGTGGAAATCTTAAAAGGAAATGTTTTCGATCATTTTTACCTTGCAGTATTTTAGTCGCATAATATCATAGTAGCGAAAACTCGATTTGCTTACATTAGCGATTTAGGCCAGTATTGCCACAATCAAATCTGTACCGGGATCCTTTCTATCTGCACTCTTCTATCGAAAGATGGACCGGATTATGTACCGAAACAATAACGAGGTTGTTAAAAAAATCATTTTTCTTCTACATATTTTCCATTCGGTGAAATCAAACCAGACATTCTGACTCGGTTGTTTTATTTGAGCTGGAATTCCGCAAGAACCCAGTAAACTAAAAGGCGGCGCCGTAACTTGCCGTTCACTGTAAAAGTAGTGTGGGAAACCAGTTAGAATTCTGGATGAGTTTGACTGGGTAATGTCAATATCAGCTCCAGCTCAAATTTTCACTGCCACTTTGTTTGCCAACCAATGGTGGCCAACAGAGTAGCGGCGAGAAGCTGAGATAGGGTTGGAAATATCAATAAGATGCGAGAAACCGGCTTGCAGGAATTCAAATGGAGTACGTCAGAGTAAACGTATGCACTCCGAGAAGATTCGCTCAGCTTTTATTAGACATCATCCCTTTGATTTGCTGGAAGCATGTTTCTCGCATATTGCATTATAATGTCAGCTTCAGTTCAAGCTCAATCAGTACCAGCTCCACTTCAGATTCTTGCCATCACTGCTGCCTAACTCAACTGTTTACTGGGATGCATCGCAGAGTTAAATTATTTTACCTTGCTGTCATGTAAAAAATCTGTACCAATCTGTACTTTTTTACAAAAATGTGTAATCTGTACCCTAATAAAAAAATATACACAAACTTTAACCCACATAGTCCAACGATTCCACATAATGTATGAATGATACCCTGAACAGGTCGTTAGGCTCTTGGATCATTAGATGTTTATTCGGGTACCGTACAGAATCTGTGCCAAAAATGCTTCAGAAATCTGTACCTTTCTACATAAATCTGGACTTGCGGCATCACTGATTTAGGCCCTCATGAAAGATCTATGTCGAAGTGAGAATTGCGTATCGAAAGAAAAATGCGAAGAGTGACCAATTTGACAAACACAAAGTCGTTTCAAGGTAATCATCATAAGGTGAAGGCATGTGTATAATAAGATTATTGGTGGCAAACTCTGAAAAACTCAGAAAACTTGAAAATGCTAAATTGTTATATTCAAATCAATTTGTTCCAATTAATGATTTGTTTTTTAGAATGATGTAGTATTTACGCCATCCCAATCCTGTCGGATGTAAAATTAAAACACTGGCGTCACATATGTAAAAATCTTATCCGTTATCATATTGGGGTTTATGTCACTTGCTGTTTGACGAGACTATAATTTAATATTCTAAACCGTCTATGCAAGAGAATGATCATTGGAGGATAGTCCTTCGTGAACACAGATTTCGCTAAATTTTAAAACTGAATATATGTAAATTTGTAATATATCGATATCACAGCGTTTACACGATTCAATAACACGTGACATGACAATAGGGGGCGTTTTGTTCCAATTTTACGTCAGAATGGTCCAGCTCCTGATTGGTTGATTCTGACTTTTTTACAATGTTACTGCAGGGATAGCGAAATGATGTTTGGCAGTGTTGCAATATTTATAGAAAAGATTGTCATTACTTTTGACAAATAAAATTATTATCGTTAAAGAAGAAAAAATGACTAAATTGAAAAGAAATTGTACGGCAAAGTGAAACAAGTATTTATCATGCATTTACCGTATACGTGGTTGATTATCTTTAACAAAAATAAGACAGAAACCACAATATAATCTAAAATTTTTCAGAAAATGGCTTCATCAAACCTTACTAAACACCCATGATATAGAAAAACGGTGCCATTCATCAATATAGTGGATTCAAGATACAAAATATTGCCGGCATAAAATAAATTAACAAGCCTTCATTTTCATTAATAAAAATAGCAACACTGTTCGGAAGATGGCAGAAAGAAAATGCGCGAAAAGAAGAATATCGAAGGAAAAATAAGAAGCCGATTGTCACGTCTTGTCTTAGTGTTGACCTAACATCGAACAATTTGGCTATCAAGAAACACACCCAGACCAGGGATGCCACATTGACATCTGTGTTTCGGCGAAAAAAATCTTTTTACCATCTGTGATGATAAAATGCAAAAAATCTGTCATCTGTGAAAAAGAATCTGTGATCAAAAATTGTGAAAAAAAATCTGTGACATTACAGAAAAATCTGTGAATATGGTAACCCTGACCCAGACGCAACAATGTTCACACCTTTCTAACATTTACATCTTGATTCCATATTAAAATTTTCCAGAGCTGTCAGATAGCTTTGTTGGAAATGTGCATCCTAATAAAAAAGAATCTGTGCAGTCTTCCCTAATAAACATCTAATGATCCAAAAGCCTAACGACCTGTTCAGGGTATCATCCAAACAATATGTGGAATCGTTGGACTGGGTTAAAGTTTGTGTATAATTTTTTTTTATTGGGGTTTATTCTCTGGTTTGTAACTCTTTGACTGGACCGTGTTTTAGTTAGACCTCCACTAGTTAGACTGTTGTTCAACTAAAAAGCAGTTTTGTGGTTATTTACGCATAATTTAACTATTATTACTGAACTATTGATTTTGAATGGCCAACAATTTCCCTTTCAATATAAAACTCATTACCAAAAAGTTTAAAACTTCTCCATTTTGACGCATCGGCGAACTCCCATGCGCATTGGAAATGTACAAAACTATTGATTTTCAACGGCCAACAATTTCTCCTTCACGATAAAACTCATTACCAAAAAGCTGAAAACATTTCCATTTTGACGCATCGGCGGACCCCCCTGCGCATTGTAAATGTACAACACTATTGATTTTCAATGGTCAACGAATTCCCCTTCAATATAAAACTCATTACTAAAAAGTTTAAAACATTTCCATTTTCACGCATCGGCGGACCCCCCTGCGCATTTTAAATGTCAAAACTATTGATTTTCAAAGGTCAACAATTTTCCCTTCAATGTAAAACTCATTACTGAAAACTTGAAAACATTTACATTTTGACGCATCGGCGGACCCCCCTGCGCATTGTAAATGTTCAAAACTATTGATTTTCAACGGCCAACGAATTCCCCTTCAATATAAAACTCATTACTAAAAAGCTGAAAACATTTCCATTTTCACTCATCGGCAGACCCCCTGCGCATTATAAATGTACAAAACTATTGATTTTGAACGGCCAACCAATTCCCCTTCAATATAAAACTCATTACTAAAAAGTTGAAAATATTTCCATTTTGACGCATCAGCGAATTGTAAATATACAAAACTATAGATTTTCAATGGCCAACAACTTTCCCTTCAACGATACTATGTGAGCGCTAACATTTTGCTTGCAGTCCTTTCCTATAGCAAGCGAAAAACGAACTGCCGCACATTCCAATCTTGCAAATATGAGCCATGAATGTCGTTCACTACATTCATTTTGAGCCGCTGCTATGAAATTTATTTGCAACAGTTTCAACGCAACGGATGATGCAAGTAAAACACACGGG
The DNA here is from genome assembly GCF_030247195.1 of Topomyia yanbarensis. Lineage (NCBI taxonomy): Eukaryota > Metazoa > Arthropoda > Insecta > Diptera > Culicidae > Topomyia > Topomyia yanbarensis. The sequence goes on along the minus strand of NC_080671.1, from coordinate 349,948,772 downwards.
CCATTCATATACATTCGCAACAGCTAGCGAACGAAACCCAACTACGGCAGCAAGCCGAATAGCCGAACTTTCACGAACATGTAACAGGCACGATCAGCAGCACGAACGTTTTTGCTTTTCTCTCGTCCGTTAACATGCACAGCAGCCGAAGTCAAACTAGCATCGTTGCTGTCGTATTGGTTTTTTCCCGAACTTTCGCATTAAAATGAAATTCGAAATGACTTCTTCCAGCCTTGGTGGTGGGAAACAAAGCTGCTTTGTGGCGGCATTCACGCACACCAAAGAGATTACATTCATTGAACGACATTCATACGTACACCAACCATGAAATTCGTCTATGACTTTCCTGCTCGGGCAGCAGCGTGGAAGTTTGTAAGCTTATGACGTTCATAAAAAAAAGTCACGTTTCCAGCCCTGGTGACTAGAAGAAACTTTCCTTCTAGTCATTAGGTGACGTGATTGTGCGAATAGAGCCCCCGATCATCGTCAACGTTGCTGTCCAAGGGGCAAGATAAGTGTCTAAAGTCATTAGCGAATCCGTCTACGCCTAAAACACCTCAAGGAAGAAGCTCTTCTCTTGTGGAATGGTTTAAGTGACGACCAATCTTCCATCGTATAATGTCTCCATAGCCAACTGGAGAATCCTAAAGGAAGTATTTCTAACAGATCCAACATTCCACAAGAGCCACCCGATAGATATGGTACTCAGATGATTCACGCATACAATTGCAAGTAATCTCCCACTCCTAGTTGACAACGCTTTTGGATGGATCGTTGCTGGTTCGGCTAATTTAATTCTCTCTACTCTGGGAATGTCTTCCAGTTCGTAACTGTATCGATGGTTCCCTTGGAAGAAAATCTGGAATATTTGGAAAACAGAAGAACTGACAACCCTCCGTCGAAGACCCTCAACGGTCGCCAGAAACCACGACGGGTGATACATGGTTCGCCTTCCTAAGAAACCTGGGGCCCTATTCTCACAGTCACGTCACTTGGTGACTAGAAGGAAATTTTTTTCTATGCTGGGCGAGCTTAAGGCAAGCGTACTGCAACGGCTCGAATATTTGGAGCGACGCTTGTTACGACACTCCGACCTAAAACTACAGTACCACCGTTTCATGTAGGAATACATTGACCATATACCATATGCAGCTGACCAAAACAACTGGTAACGAAAGCTCCAAATCTTTCTACCTACCACACCATCCTGTCATCAAAGAAGTGAGTACCATGACCAAGGTTCGTGTGTATTCGATGGTACAACAAAAACATCTACCGGCTTCTGCATCAACAATGCCCTCTGTGTTGGTCCATTTGTTCAAGATGAGGTACTTACTACAATGCTACAGTTCCGCACGTACCCAATGGCTTTAGTCGGCGAAAATGTACCGACAAGTCCTCATGCATCCATATGATGTTCCACTGCAGCGCATTTTCTGGCGATTTCCCCCCGCAAACCCGTGAAGACCTTCGACCTACTTACCGTTACTTACGGTTTAGCTCCGTCATCATTTCTGGCAGCGCGCACACTTACAGCTAGCTGACGGTGAAGGTCAGTCCTATCCTGTCGGCAGCAGGGCTCACTGGAAAGGTTTTCACGTCTACGATTTCATCAGCGGGGAACAATCGATCTAAAGTGCCATCCGTGCATAAAACTCAGGGAATTACTTGAAGAGGGGGGATTAGTTCTTCGCAAGTGGACTTCCAATCGAATAGAGGTCCTAAAATTAAACGCCGACCAAATCGGTACCCCCAGTGAAAGCGCTAGAAATGTTTTGGGATCCAGAAGGAAATTTTATTTATTCTATTCGCCCACCAAACCATCAATTTTGTCATCTATTGCTATTTCACCCCGTAGGCCTGATAGTGCGGGCCAAAACCATTATGCAGCCCTTGTGGTTGCTATCAACTGAGTGGGATGATCTAGAAAGTTTTTAAACCAGGAGAAAGTGTTGAGGGTCGGAGGTCGTCTTAAACTAACACAGTTACCCTACAAAATAAACCATCCCGCTCTACTACCAAGATTTCCCCTTCTATTATACTTAACCCTCCGGCACTCGCGCCAAATTTTGTAACACGAGCACTCGCGCGTTGTACTTTGTACAACACAGATAGTCTTAAGAATACTTTGTGATCCGTATCATTTGGAGCACTGCTTTCTTCTGCAAACTTCGGCAGTAGATAATGGCCTTTCGGCAAATTAACATGATGGAATTATACCGCCAGGCGGCGCTAGTGAGCATTATTTTTTTTTCGATCTACTGTATCTAAAGTGTCTGATTTTTCTGCAGATATGTGTCTTCGGCAATGTTGTTCTGGTGTTCAAAGCCTACGAGTTGGTATGCAAAATAGTTTGATATTCTGCTACTACGTGGCGCTAGTTGACATACCATTTTTGGCCTACTGTATCTCGAATTCCTGATTTGTTAGCAGGACGGTATCTTCGATAGAGTTGCACAAAAGATAAAGCCTACGAAGCCAAACACTGAATAGTTTGGGATTCTGCCACTAGGTAGCGCTAGTGACCATGCATATTCACGATCTCTGAATTTCAAGATTGCGACTATTTAGAAGTATGGTAGTATAATTCATGTCATAAGTGAGCTATACTATTTTCGAATCAAATCAGTACGTTGAAGAAATTGAAGAACAATTGTGCTTGTTTGGCATTTTCTGTACTTAGGAAGGTTGTGTCATTATTTCTGTGCATGTTATAAGCAGCCCCTTTTACAGATTACCATCGTGAGTGGTTGATTGGTGTTACAGAAATGGTACACATGAGTTTTACGACTTTCAAATCTTAATTTCTTTGCGTACATATTCCAAAGTTATAAATGGATAAACTAGTTTAGTTGAGTTAGAGGAACGTCATCTGACAATTTAGTGAACTTATTTTCGGAATATCATCGATTTATTCTTTCCCTTGGTGATATTCACCATTTTTGGTTTTAGTTCGAAGAAAAAAAAGAACAACGACCTTCCAAAGAGACAGGAAACTGAGATACAGTGGGCCTTTCTATCTGCACTCTTCTATCGAAAGATGGACCGGATTATGTACCGAAACAATAACGAGGTTGTTAAAAAAATCATTTTTCTTCTACATATTTTCCATTCGGTGAAATCAAACCAGACATTCTGACTCGGTTGTTTTATTTGAGCTGGAATTCCGCAAGAACCCAGTAAACTAAAAGGCGGCGCCGTAACTTGCCGTTCACTGTAAAAGTAGTGTGGGAAACCAGTTAGAATTCTGGATGAGTTTGACTGGGTAATGTCAATATCAGCTCCAGCTCAAATTTTCACTGCCACTTTGTTTGCCAACCAATGGTGGCCAACAGAGTAGCGGCGAGAAGCTGAGATAGGGTTGGAAATATCAATAAGATGCGAGAAACCGGCTTGCAGGAATTCAAATGGAGTACGTCAGAGTAAACGTATGCACTCCGAGAAGATTCGCTCAGCTTTTATTAGACATCATCCCTTTGATTTGCTGGAAGCATGTTTCTCGCATATTGCATTATAATGTCAGCTTCAGTTCAAGCTCAATCAGTACCAGCTCCACTTCAGATTCTTGCCATCACTGCTGCCTAACTCAACTGTTTACTGGGATGCATCGCAGAGTTAAATTATTTTACCTTGCTGTCATGTAAAAAATCTGTACCAATCTGTACTTTTTTACAAAAATGTGTAATCTGTACCCTAATAAAAAAATATACACAAACTTTAACCCACATAGTCCAACGATTCCACATAATGTATGAATGATACCCTGAACAGGTCGTTAGGCTCTTGGATCATTAGATGTTTATTCGGGTACCGTACAGAATCTGTGCCAAAAATGCTTCAGAAATCTGTACCTTTCTACATAAATCTGGACTTGCGGCATCACTGATTTAGGCCCTCATGAAAGATCTATGTCGAAGTGAGAATTGCGTATCGAAAGAAAAATGCGAAGAGTGACCAATTTGACAAACACAAAGTCGTTTCAAGGTAATCATCATAAGGTGAAGGCATGTGTATAATAAGATTATTGGTGGCAAACTCTGAAAAACTCAGAAAACTTGAAAATGCTAAATTGTTATATTCAAATCAATTTGTTCCAATTAATGATTTGTTTTTTAGAATGATGTAGTATTTACGCCATCCCAATCCTGTCGGATGTAAAATTAAAACACTGGCGTCACATATGTAAAAATCTTATCCGTTATCATATTGGGGTTTATGTCACTTGCTGTTTGACGAGACTATAATTTAATATTCTAAACCGTCTATGCAAGAGAATGATCATTGGAGGATAGTCCTTCGTGAACACAGATTTCGCTAAATTTTAAAACTGAATATATGTAAATTTGTAATATATCGATATCACAGCGTTTACACGATTCAATAACACGTGACATGACAATAGGGGGCGTTTTGTTCCAATTTTACGTCAGAATGGTCCAGCTCCTGATTGGTTGATTCTGACTTTTTTACAATGTTACTGCAGGGATAGCGAAATGATGTTTGGCAGTGTTGCAATATTTATAGAAAAGATTGTCATTACTTTTGACAAATAAAATTATTATCGTTAAAGAAGAAAAAATGACTAAATTGAAAAGAAATTGTACGGCAAAGTGAAACAAGTATTTATCATGCATTTACCGTATACGTGGTTGATTATCTTTAACAAAAATAAGACAGAAACCACAATATAATCTAAAATTTTTCAGAAAATGGCTTCATCAAACCTTACTAAACACCCATGATATAGAAAAACGGTGCCATTCATCAATATAGTGGATTCAAGATACAAAATATTGCCGGCATAAAATAAATTAACAAGCCTTCATTTTCATTAATAAAAATAGCAACACTGTTCGGAAGATGGCAGAAAGAAAATGCGCGAAAAGAAGAATATCGAAGGAAAAATAAGAAGCCGATTGTCACGTCTTGTCTTAGTGTTGACCTAACATCGAACAATTTGGCTATCAAGAAACACACCCAGACCAGGGATGCCACATTGACATCTGTGTTTCGGCGAAAAAAATCTTTTTACCATCTGTGATGATAAAATGCAAAAAATCTGTCATCTGTGAAAAAGAATCTGTGATCAAAAATTGTGAAAAAAAATCTGTGACATTACAGAAAAATCTGTGAATATGGTAACCCTGACCCAGACGCAACAATGTTCACACCTTTCTAACATTTACATCTTGATTCCATATTAAAATTTTCCAGAGCTGTCAGATAGCTTTGTTGGAAATGTGCATCCTAATAAAAAAGAATCTGTGCAGTCTTCCCTAATAAACATCTAATGATCCAAAAGCCTAACGACCTGTTCAGGGTATCATCCAAACAATATGTGGAATCGTTGGACTGGGTTAAAGTTTGTGTATAATTTTTTTTTATTGGGGTTTATTCTCTGGTTTGTAACTCTTTGACTGGACCGTGTTTTAGTTAGACCTCCACTAGTTAGACTGTTGTTCAACTAAAAAGCAGTTTTGTGGTTATTTACGCATAATTTAACTATTATTACTGAACTATTGATTTTGAATGGCCAACAATTTCCCTTTCAATATAAAACTCATTACCAAAAAGTTTAAAACTTCTCCATTTTGACGCATCGGCGAACTCCCATGCGCATTGGAAATGTACAAAACTATTGATTTTCAACGGCCAACAATTTCTCCTTCACGATAAAACTCATTACCAAAAAGCTGAAAACATTTCCATTTTGACGCATCGGCGGACCCCCCTGCGCATTGTAAATGTACAACACTATTGATTTTCAATGGTCAACGAATTCCCCTTCAATATAAAACTCATTACTAAAAAGTTTAAAACATTTCCATTTTCACGCATCGGCGGACCCCCCTGCGCATTTTAAATGTCAAAACTATTGATTTTCAAAGGTCAACAATTTTCCCTTCAATGTAAAACTCATTACTGAAAACTTGAAAACATTTACATTTTGACGCATCGGCGGACCCCCCTGCGCATTGTAAATGTTCAAAACTATTGATTTTCAACGGCCAACGAATTCCCCTTCAATATAAAACTCATTACTAAAAAGCTGAAAACATTTCCATTTTCACTCATCGGCAGACCCCCTGCGCATTATAAATGTACAAAACTATTGATTTTGAACGGCCAACCAATTCCCCTTCAATATAAAACTCATTACTAAAAAGTTGAAAATATTTCCATTTTGACGCATCAGCGAATTGTAAATATACAAAACTATAGATTTTCAATGGCCAACAACTTTCCCTTCAACGATACTATGTGAGCGCTAACATTTTGCTTGCAGTCCTTTCCTATAGCAAGCGAAAAACGAACTGCCGCACATTCCAATCTTGCAAATATGAGCCATGAATGTCGTTCACTACATTCATTTTGAGCCGCTGCTATGAAATTTATTTGCAACAGTTTCAACGCAACGGATGATGCAAGTAAAACACACGGGCCATTCATATACATTCGCAACAGCTAGCGAACGAAACCCAACTACGGCAGCAAGCCGAATAGCCGAACTTTCACGAACATGTAACAGGCACGATCAGCAGCACGAACGTTTTTGCTTTTCTCTCGTCCGTTAACATGCACAGCAGCCGAAGTCAAACTAGCATCGTTGCTGTCGTATTGGTTTTTTCCCGAACTTTCGCATTAAAATGAAATTCGAAATGACTTCTTCCAGCCTTGGTGGTGGGAAACAAAGCTGCTTTGTGGCGGCATTCACGCACACCAAAGAGATTACATTCATTGAACGACATTCATACGTACACCAACCATGAAATTCGTCTATGACTTTCCTGCTCGGGCAGCAGCGTGGAAGTTTGTAAGCTTATGACGTTCATAAAAAAAAGTCACGTTTCCAGCCCTGGTGACTAGAAGAAACTTTCCTTCTAGTCATTAGGTGACGTGATTGTGCGAATAGAGCCCCCGATCATCGTCAACGTTGCTGTCCAAGGGGCAAGATAAGTGTCTAAAGTCATTAGCGAATCCGTCTACGCCTAAAACACCTCAAGGAAGAAGCTCTTCTCTTGTGGAATGGTTTAAGTGACGACCAATCTTCCATCGTATAATGTCTCCATAGCCAACTGGAGAATCCTAAAGGAAGTATTTCTAACAGATCCAACATTCCACAAGAGCCACCCGATAGATATGGTACTCAGATGATTCACGCATACAATTGCAAGTAATCTCCCACTCCTAGTTGACAACGCTTTTGGATGGATCGTTGCTGGTTCGGCTAATTTAATTCTCTCTACTCTGGGAATGTCTTCCAGTTCGTAACTGTATCGATGGTTCCCTTGGAAGAAAATCTGGAATATTTGGAAAACAGAAGAACTGACAACCCTCCGTCGAAGACCCTCAACGGTCGCCAGAAACCACGACGGGTGATACATGGTTCGCCTTCCTAAGAAACCTGGGGCCCTATTCTCACAGTCACGTCACTTGGTGACTAGAAGGAAATTTTTTTCTATGCTGGGCGAGCTTAAGGCAAGCGTACTGCAACGGCTCGAATATTTGGAGCGACGCTTGTTACGACACTCCGACCTAAAACTACAGTACCACCGTTTCATGTAGGAATACATTGACCATATACCATATGCAGCTGACCAAAACAACTGGTAACGAAAGCTCCAAATCTTTCTACCTACCACACCATCCTGTCATCAAAGAAGTGAGTACCATGACCAAGGTTCGTGTGTATTCGATGGTACAACAAAAACATCTACCGGCTTCTGCATCAACAATGCCCTCTGTGTTGGTCCATTTGTTCAAGATGAGGTACTTACTACAATGCTACAGTTCCGCACGTACCCAATGGCTTTAGTCGGCGAAAATGTACCGACAAGTCCTCATGCATCCATATGATGTTCCACTGCAGCGCATTTTCTGGCGATTTCCCCCCGCAAACCCGTGAAGACCTTCGACCTACTTACCGTTACTTACGGTTTAGCTCCGTCATCATTTCTGGCAGCGCGCACACTTACAGCTAGCTGACGGTGAAGGTCAGTCCTATCCTGTCGGCAGCAGGGCTCACTGGAAAGGTTTTCACGTCTACGATTTCATCAGCGGGGAACAATCGATCTAAAGTGCCATCCGTGCATAAAACTCAGGGAATTACTTGAAGAGGGGGGATTAGTTCTTCGCAAGTGGACTTCCAATCGAATAGAGGTCCTAAAATTAAACGCCGACCAAATCGGTACCCCCAGTGAAAGCGCTAGAAATGTTTTGGGATCCAGAAGGAAATTTTATTTATTCTATTCGCCCACCAAACCATCAATTTTGTCATCTATTGCTATTTCACCCCGTAGGCCTGATAGTGCGGGCCAAAACCATTATGCAGCCCTTGTGGTTGCTATCAACTGAGTGGGATGATCTAGAAAGTTTTTAAACCAGGAGAAAGTGTTGAGGGTCGGAGGTCGTCTTAAACTAACACAGTTACCCTACAAAATAAACCATCCCGCTCTACTACCAAGATTTCCCCTTCTATTATACTTAACCCTCCGGCACTCGCGCCAAATTTTGTAACACGAGCACTCGCGCGTTGTACTTTGTACAACACAGATAGTCTTAAGAATACTTTGTGATCCGTATCATTTGGAGCACTGCTTTCTTCTGCAAACTTCGGCAGTAGATAATGGCCTTTCGGCAAATTAACATGATGGAATTATACCGCCAGGCGGCGCTAGTGAGCATTATTTTTTTTTCGATCTACTGTATCTAAAGTGTCTGATTTTTCTGCAGATATGTGTCTTCGGCAATGTTGTTCTGGTGTTCAAAGCCTACGAGTTGGTATGCAAAATAGTTTGATATTCTGCTACTACGTGGCGCTAGTTGACATACCATTTTTGGCCTACTGTATCTCGAATTCCTGATTTGTTAGCAGGACGGTATCTTCGATAGAGTTGCACAAAAGATAAAGCCTACGAAGCCAAACACTGAATAGTTTGGGATTCTGCCACTAGGTAGCGCTAGTGACCATGCATATTCACGATCTCTGAATTTCAAGATTGCGACTATTTAGAAGTATGGTAGTATAATTCATGTCATAAGTGAGCTATACTATTTTCGAATCAAATCAGTACGTTGAAGAAATTGAAGAACAATTGTGCTTGTTTGGCATTTTCTGTACTTAGGAAGGTTGTGTCATTATTTCTGTGCATGTTATAAGCAGCCCCTTTTACAGATTACCATCGTGAGTGGTTGATTGGTGTTACAGAAATGGTACACATGAGTTTTACGACTTTCAAATCTTAATTTCTTTGCGTACATATTCCAAAGTTATAAATGGATAAACTAGTTTAGTTGAGTTAGAGGAACGTCATCTGACAATTTAGTGAACTTATTTTCGGAATATCATCGATTTATTCTTTCCCTTGGTGATATTCACCATTTTTGGTTTTAGTTCGAAGAAAAAAAAGAACAACGACCTTCCAAAGAGACAGGAAACTGAGATACAGTGGGTCGAAAAAATTACATGCTCAAGTTCACTAGCGCCTTCTATTAGAAGAATCCCATATTATTCGATGTACAACGTTGAAGGTTTTAATCTCGTGAGCAACTTTTCCGAATGCACTTACTCGCTAAAAAATCAGGAAATTGAGATACATGAGATACAGGTTGAACTGACAAGCTCACTAGCGCCGCCTAACGGTAGTTTTCTGAAGCAGCCGTTATACACCCTCATAGGTTTTGATCTGCTTAGCAACTTCGTTGAAGATACTGACTTTCTAAAAAATCTAGATCTTGAGATATAGTAAGCTAAAAAAATACATGCTCACTGGCGTCACCTAGCGGCAGAATTTTACATCAAACTATTTTATCCTCCACTGACTAGTTCTTGATCTTCTGAACTTTGCCGAAGGGAGTAACCCTTCACATGATCGAAATCACGAGATATATTGAACAGAATATTGTTTGGTCGAACTTCCCACATCGTGCGTTCTATTGGTCTGGTTTCATCAAACAATTTCAGATTGTTTTGTTGCACTTGAGGGATATTAGTGCACAAAAATAAGTGTATCTTGTCTAAAACATGAATTCTGAGGAATACATAGTGGTTTGGCATAGTACAACAGCGCGTCTGCTCGAGGGTTAATTGTCATAAAGTATCAGTGGCGTAGCCAGGGGGGGTTTTGGGGGTTAAAACCCCCCCCAAACCAAAATTAATTGAATTGAAAAAAAAATTGATGCTGACGAATTTAATTTAATATTCCAAAAAATATTTTTGGAAAAATATTCTCTGATCACTACATTGAGAACTGTGTTTAAAGCGTCATGAGAACTTTTGGAAAATTATGGGAAGGGGATCTTGTAACTTATCTCTTAGCCAAAATCCCATAGTTGTCAAATTACTTCAATGTAAAATAAAATAACTCTCTGAATTATTATGAGCTCATTTTTGGAAAGATGCTTCAAAATATGGATTAGAGACAATTTTTCGAATGGGAATCTAAATTTGAATAGGTTGATTGCATATAAAACATAAGCTTGTTTACCGAAAACTTACATACATTTCAACATTTGCTGAAAATGTATTTTTTTAGATTGTGTAGAGTTTAGACAACAATTCAATATGGTTAACAACAAGAATAACATTTCAGAAACTAGTTGAAAGCCGATGTAATTTTGTCTTTAGCAGGTCAGGATCGGTTTTATGAGCATTGGATTTTTGTTGTATTTTAAACTATATGAATAGCCTCTTAGCAGGATGCAATGAATGGCGTACTAAAATTTTGTGTGCTACGTACTAGTATTGCAAGTTGTGAGGTTGACTAATAAAGAAAAGTAAAATTAATGCTCGATAAATTTTTAACGGTCACGATCACATTCATTCGAAACTGCCAAATTTCGATGTTAAGTAACATTGAAGAATTTCAAAACGTAAAACTGTTCATCTGCTGATAGAATAATTTTGACGGTTAATCCTCCTAGAAGTAATTATAGACAAGAATTACTCTTCAACCAAATTTGGGTCGAGACTTAATGTCTCTAGCAAAGTTTTCGAAAGTGCTATTTCAAACAACTTTGTCAAAGACATAAATATCCCACATATTCAGAGTATCGAAATATAGTAGTAGAAAACAACAACAAGCTATTCTGAAATTACTGTATTTGATAAATCTCTTCTGCGGTAATTAAATAATAAATTCACATTGCGTTCAAGGTGTCTTTGAAGCTTATAAAAAAATAAGGGAACTGGATATAAAACAAATAATTCCCAGATATTAAAAGGACTCAAAAACACAAAGAATGATTCCATTTTCAGGAGCTAGCATCAATTCGGCGCAAGCTTAGTCCGCCCACCAAGTTAGTGTCGGATTCTGATGAGATGAAGTCGAAACGCAAGTTTCAGTTCCATCCATCCATAATTTAGTTATAGGTTTTGTGTTCTCAACTCGCAATGATTGTTTCAAACAATTTTATCCGTAGCGCAGAAAAAAATAGTTTTCACCTAAATTTTTCTTCACTAAGAAGAAATATAGCAGGCCTAGTCCATTTAAATCCCTATATGTTGAATTCATGTAGCCTTCATATTTTCAACAAAATTGTTTGAAATGACATTATCAAAAACTTTGCTGAAGGCACCATGTCTCTTAATATTTTTGAAAAATTAATTCACCATAATTACCTCTATGAGAGTTAATCACTAAAATTTCTATATCAAAGCAGGCGCTGTTTTATGTTGATAACTTCCCGAAGTTGTCAAACCTTCAAAGTCAAGGATTATTATATTAGGTGATCTTGAACGTTGAAAATTTTTTAGATCATTTATCCCACTTTAAAAGATCGCAATTTTTGACTTCATTGACATATTATACAAGAAAATAATCTATAGAGGTATGAAAACTGTTCCATGTTGATCCTTCTTGTTTGTAGACTGGAATGACATCTGTTAGACTACTTATGTTTTTGAGCTTTCAATAATTTATCAAACTCATTAAATTTTAGCATTTTTTTCAAAAAAATTGCGATTTTCATCAAAACCCCCTCCAAACCAAATTTCTGGCTACGCCACTGTAAAGTATAATGAAACAGTTTGTTTCGGCCTTCGCGGATATATCAATATAAGCATCATTTTAAAGTGAGTGATCAGTAGAAAACCGAAATTGATTATCGACGCCATTTTGAAAACCAAGATAGCGGTTTTCGGTATTACAAAACAGTGAAAACCATTCTCAATGTGGGTGCTGATTTCCACTGTTTTGTTGTAACCGGAAACCGCTATCTTGGTTTTCAAAATGACATCAATAAACAATTTTCGCATTTTACTGACTACCCTGTTTCCAATGATACCCATATTTATGATTCACTGTTTTTTGAAACTGGAAGCAGCCATCTTGTTTTTTCAAAATGGCGTCAAAAGTCCCCAATTGATTCCATCCGGAACCGGTGCCGGAATGACCGTGGCGAAGTTAAGGAAGCTGAAGAGCCGTATGATTGAAAGAACTACGCATTTCGTATAGTGTGAGTTCATAGATCCCAAAAGGCTGAAATGATAGAAAAGTATATAACAATTACACCCATATTGATGATGGTTTTCACTGTTTTTCGGAACCGGTAATCGCCATCTTGGATTTGGTGTCAATAATCAATTTCAGTCTTTTACTGACCAAGTGACCACGTCCTTTCAAATGACGCCCATATTATGATGATGGTTTGTACTGTTTTGTGGCAAACGGATGCCACCATCTTTATTTTCAAAATGGCGTCAAACATCAATTGCCGACTTGAATCTTCCTGCAAAAGGCGGAATAGATTCATAGTTGCTGTACGTTCATGCTGAAGATTAATTTGTGCTACTCTAACCATGTTCAATCAGAGCATTGCACATTTCATCACCGGCTTTTATTGTAAAGTAAATAGAAGATACCAAACACGTTGGATTATAGTCGCCTATACTGCCCATATAAGCATAGTAGTCCCATATGGATTTTTGTCGAAAATGAGATATCTGTTGGATTGTATTCTGTATCACCACCGAATCATAATGCACAAATAAGATTACCAGGTTTGTTCAGAAAATATCGAAAAAAAATACCACAACCTGGTTGTCCCATCCATAAGGCTCAATGAAAAATGTAAATCTTGAACAGCGTTTTTCTCGGCTTGCTGTTTTTCAATATGGGACTCTTATGCATATATGGGCAGCATAGCGAACTTCGAAATGGGCATTAGTGACACAGAGTAAGAGATTTGCTTGACACAGCAAGGATAGTACCCACGACACTCCGTACGCGACTGGTATATTTTAATCATGCGCATATCAGTCATTCAGTCCTCGACACGAAGAAAAACATCAACTCGAAGACTCCTGTTTTCAGTCGCCTCTAACGACATGGGATCTGGAACCCAGTGGGTCAATTCTTGGCTGAGAGACTTCAACCCACCGGCTGACACACGGCCTCTTCGCTGGTTTTGTCAGGAGAAAGATAAAATATACTGTCATCAACCTCCTAGTGGACCACAGCCACATTATATATAGTAGTTTGCATTCCCTAGTAACAATTGAGGTTTTATGTTAGTTTTAATAGCCACTAATAAAACTTAAGATTGCATAAAACTTCATTTGTTACTTGGGTTGTTCTCTCAAGTTCCATTGAATTTCGGAGAGGGTTACGGCGAGGGGCACTCTTATTTGCGACTCAATACGGATTGGGAAACGTGGACCGAAGGCAGAAGCAAAATAGATTTTACTATTCATAAATACACCGAAGACAAAATACATGACAGCGATAGCCAAGAATGTTGAACAGTGACAATATCAAGATGGTCGATTTGTTCATATTTTAGAGTTCATTGGTCATCGCTGGCTATGACATCAGCAAAGAACTATGTCTACTTTGGACTCCAAAAAACCTTTTGCGAACCTAAGATGTGGTTACCCAATCAGAAGGTCATGAATAAAAACTATCAAACCTACATTTTCTATTACTTTTACCAAATTTATAACATAATTTGTTACGGAAATTGCGTTCTGTTATAATCTTATTTTATCCTGATCAGCGAGGATAGCATAAGGAACGTGGGAACGGCGTATGGTCCTCGAATTGTAACGGCTGTTTGGATTATTTCCCAACGCTCGCACAGCGCGAATTGGACTGTTGCGGTGGGTTAAACACGTCGTTAGAATGTTAGGACAACAAACCGATACGAGAAGAGTTGCGCAATGAGCAACATGAATCTGAGTCTTCGTGCCATGCAAGGCTTACGACAAACGACCGACGATCGAATTAACTAGAGATGACTTTTCAAAAACACTATTTAAGCTAAAAGGAAAAATAAATCTTTAAATGTCATCACGGTTAACATGGTCAACATGTAATCTATAGTGACTTCTTTTATGTTCTATACTAAAAGTTACATCGAATATTATCCCTTGATTTTATTAAAAAAATAAGAACGTCTATGCGCTCAATACATTTTTGGAGAATAAAAGTATCAGCTAGAAACCCAAGCGGCACTGTGCTTATGCCAGTCAGGGTCACCAAATGTCAATTATGTACGCCAATGTTTTAAAGTCAAAATCAATGAAAATTCTATTGTTTCGTGCCAAATATAAATATTTTTTACTTCTCCATTATCTTTTGTAATATACAGTCATACGAAATAATTTAATGAATATAAACATTCTTAATCTATCGACTTCTTTTCAAAAGAAAAAAAATCATGAAAAGTCGACTCGGTTCAGATCTGCTGGCGCTACTGAAGATCCATTTACATTGGCAGAGATATTAACAACGGGTTAAACTTTTGTATGTTTCCTTTATGTATATTTGAGATGACATTGTAGTATGTCATCCGTCATGTTTGCTCTAACAGAAACAGTTACAAACTAACTTTGTCTAGTTGTGTTTAGCTGTACAGATCACAATGCCGTCAATGTCACTTTACAGGTTATTATTGGAATTATCGAGTTCAACCCAAGATTGAGCATAGCATTACTAAGTAGGTAATAGGTGTGGGAGTTGCCAAACTTTTTTTTTGTTTTAGATGTCTTTGTAATAAATTAGCCCTTAAATGCGCAATGTTGTTTTAAAACAACATTGTGAAAATAGTCTCAAAATTATCGTTGTAACGTACTAGATCTGTGAGACAATTTTCAAAAAATCGACTTGCGCCTTTAAGGGTTAGACGAGATTCCACTAAACAACTTTGTTCGTATCGCGACTACGGTCACCAGCGGGCCCTATACTTGCCAAAAAATATAGACGAGACGTCAATTCCATTCAAATTTTATTGAATCTATGTTTTAAAGATCCCTTTAATACCTTTAGAGCATCAATACAATGGTCAACAATTGGTTTATTGTTATTATTTTTGCCCGTGTAGAGTCCACTTTACACGTTAAATACTATTCCCATCAATACGTCAATTCAATTCGAATGCATAACGACAATCCATTTTTCCCATTATCTCATGCATACTTTTTTTCTATAATCTCAAGTATTGGCGGTAGTATTGATTGTGTAAAAGCACCTATTTATTAGAACGTATGTTAGGTAGAATTTGTAGGTGTAAACTTATGATTTTACAAGCCAGTAATATGATCAAGTCACAACGATAGTCTTAAATGCCAAAAATCGGTTACGAATTGCAAAATTGTTGGGCAGATTCATATAGGACTTTTTGGTATGTGTGGTATGAAGCATATCTTTTAAAAGCTCACCTAAGCTCAGATAGATCCCACCAACTAGTCAAACCCACGAAGAAATATTTTTGAATTTGAAAAACTTTTGTCAATGGATTCTTTGTGATTTGAGAATCTATTATCAGGAACACAGAAGTAATTAATTCAGGAAAATTCTAAGTAATAGATAATAGCGGGTAATTAACCGGGTTCACTGTATGTATAGCTTTCAGTTCACGTTCAACGTTCTTGGAAATTGATGAATACTAGGCCGTTTCCGTGCTAAATTGAAACTGTGGATCCCCTCTTCTGATCAACTGGTCTGTTCCCTCAAAAAAGTTTATGAGGCAAAATCAAGCAAATTACTTTCGAAACAGAATTTCTTGTCTACTCAGACCACTGGAATAGAAATGTGTAACAAACCAAACGAGTTTGAGTGTCATGTAGCATGTATAAATACAATCGACATTTATATAATGCTAAAACAATTTCCGCTGACAATTCCATTGCATTGGAAGTTTTAGTTTGTTTTAGAAAAGATCACAAATTACAGTAAGCTTAAAATGTGTGTCTCGTTGTTTCCCATAACGTATTACTCGTCCAAATTCCTGTTTGAAATTCAATCTTTAATATATAGTTTTACTATTGAAACGTCTGTACATTTAATTTTCTGCTAACGGCATTGTATTATGACGCAACTAAAAATCCAAACAAAGAGGCTGAATTCTCCATAAAACGACACACACGCCGTTGAATTTTTGAAACAGAGGGACAGTTCTAAACCGCTTGTGGCCTGCTGGCTGACATCTAAGTTACGGAATGTTTTCGTACCACAACGTGTGGTTTGGGAAAAGTTCAACAATACTTCGCCTAAGCATTCTACCTCCACGCGCATCTGCTCAATTTGGTTAATACATCTCGGCCTAAATCATTGACCATCTACAACGAGCTGAATAGTAATATATATTGCCATTTTGTTTTACTTGCTATATTTTAACGCGTCGTCCTACTTTCAGTAAGTGCAATAAATGCAGTTTGATGTAAAATTTTTATTTGCGTCCACGCAACCAATTTCTAAAACATAAGTTAAAATTCGTTTCGTGTCTATTCAGTATAGTAAAACGAAATGATCGATTAATAAACAGATTCGAAATCCAGTCTTCTACGCTTAAAGGCTCTGATCGAACACGTGTTAATAAAATAGAGTAAAATAAAAGTCTTATCATCTAGTTACTGGAATGAATAGAGAACTTGACCGTTTCATGGGCAAGCTATTGGCGGTGTTGCTGACATCTAACCGGAGCTATACGATTGGGACTGATTTACCTTAATACGAATTTTATTGGAATCAGCAGCCGTTTGGCGCATTTGGTGTGCAGAAATAGACGAACTGATACGTGATCGTCCAATGCTGCTCGATTCATGCCCTCGCTGAGAAGACGTAAGTGATGATGGTCCTGAAGAGGTTGGTGAAAAATGAGATGGTGGCGGTATTCTGCTTCCGTTTGCAGTATGATGGATGGTACTAGTGGGGGCTAAGGGCGAAGTAATTTGTTGATGTGATGTTGGAATTTTTGAACGGTGCTGTTTCCGTAGCGAGCCTTGCCGAGATGATGTAGGCGACGTTGGAGATTTTATGACAGGAATTCTCGAGCCAGTTTGCTGCTGTTGATTTTGCCGAAGAGCTCCGCTAGCCGAGGAACTGGAATCACTAGTATTTCGACGGTTGGATGATGTTAAGGGCGAGGACAGTTCTAGTCGGAATGCTTCCGTAGAATATTTGTTGCGTTTCATGCTGTTACTCACTGGAATAGCCGAAGATGGAGGGGCATTAAATGTTCTAGGAGTACCCGTTAAAGATGAAGCAAGGAGTGGAACCGATTCAATGCTGGGGCTTTTTACTACAGCTGGTGTTTTTTGCACGTAATGCAATTGTCTGTGTGGAGGAGGACTAGTGGAAGACTCGTCCGATGATTTGTTCAGAAGTTTATCCTCATCGTCATCTTCGTTGTTGAAAAATCTATCGTAATCTCGAAGGGCAGTGTTCTCATGTCGACCATCCGGTAGCAGATCGTAGTCAAACGGGCTACTATCGTTCCCGCTTTCCCTGCTACTTTGCCTCGTCTTAAATGTTTTATATTCGAAACTGTTGTACTCCTGACTGTTGCCCTCCCCAGTAGCACCCCTTGTCGAAAGATTCTTGTACTGAATATTGTAATCACTTTTATGTCCCCTTGAAATTTGCTGTGGTTTGATGGAAGCATACATTTCATATCGATCGTTACTTCCACTTTCACTGCTATCAACCGTTTCGTAAATCTCGCTTCTGGTCATCCTATTTCCCTTTGCACGTATCATCTGACGTATGATATAATCATCACTGATGTTTTTTAACAGACTACTATTGCTTCCGCTTAGATACTTATTTTTAGCCAGTTCCTCGAACGACGTCATCCGGTGAATGTTGTTTTCCGAACCATTCCTTACCTTCACTGCACCTTGATTCAAACTGGTTTGGCTAGTATGATGTTCCGGTACATACTTCCTTCCTTTCAAATGACTACATTCGATAATGAATTCCCCATCCAGCATCGGTGCCGGTGACTTCCGGGACATGCTACCTCGCCTTGAGCTTGATGTAGAGCGTCCATTCACAGCAAAGTTTTGGATTGATGAAGTCGCTCCATAATCACTGCCATACTCGAACCTCCCGCTACTGTACGGGGCCTGGTATAACTCAATCTCACTGTTCCTTCTTGTTTTGACCTCGTCTTCTTCGTCGTCATTGTAGTTGCTCTGACGGCTTACAACGACGGGTGTTCCACTGCTAGAGTAGTTGGAGCCATTCGAATGTCGATTGTTGCCGGTACTTTTAGTTGGTGAATCTTTTTTGTTGATCGCAGCAGAGCTCACCGCAGCAGCGGCCATAACAGTGGTTGTGGAAGCTGAATGCGGTGTAGGTTTTCGCAGCTCCCCGGGCGGTGCCGGAGGAACGTAGATACGCACCACGTCCTGGGGAGACATTGCTCGGGGTGTAGCCAGCTGGGCCGAAGGACTACGTGCAACAACGCTCATGGAACCGATTGCCGACCTGGTGACGAAGATGAGAGTTTATTCATTAATGTTTTATGATAATTTAGAAAGCGTTGGATATAATTATGCATAGGTAATTGATAAATATTTTCTAAACCGATCCGCTAGCTTTAATACAGGTGCTTAGGGTATATATGCATAAAGGATTGTGCAATAGTTCATTGTGACTATGTACATGATCTACATGAACGATTGGTTTTCTTCAACCTGACCGAAACTTTTCGATCACTGGTTATACATATATGATTTCAGTTGCTGGAAAAGCCCTTGGAAATATTAAATTTTATGGATGACAAGAACTAAAATTCCAATAGCAGTCTTAGAATACTAACGATAGCGATATTAGCCAATCCCAGGAGCAGAATTTTTCCTTTAAACATTTCAAGCCTGCATTTTCTACACTAATCCGATCTACGTGGTTAATGCCAAGATTTTTAAGTGTTTGATGTATCCAGCGTTTTACAAATCTTAAAACAGCTCCATTTTTACCACTACAATTTAATCTAGGATGTGAACAAAACTGAAATTGCCAACTGAATTATAAATCGTGACAGCTTTGTCCTCAACATCCCCCGCCTAATAGAGGTGGAACGGATCAAACCTTTTCGGTGGTTTTAATGTCCAAGAAGTCCGCTTTAAGAGATCTAACATTGATCCCACATCGATGGCGGACTCGATATTGATGTTGGAGAGTGGAGACAGGCGATAATATACGTGCCGACACAGATCCCCTCGAGACACGCGACGGTGTCCACGTGTCTAGCGGTTAACTTGGTTGATTCCAGGCAGAGTCGGAAAATGATTTTTTCATTTGCCAAAATCAGGCGAAAATGACGAAAGAACGAAGCTTCTTTCCATACCACTAGCACTTTGCGAAATCGAAAATGAGACAATAGGCTAGGACAAAGCATGCATGTAGCAGAGCGTTTACATTATTCTCTCCACACGCTCGTTTTCACTTTGAGATTCAGAATGATATTGGTACATTCGATATTGAACTTACTGCTGGGGAAACGAACATACACTAGCAATGATATTTATTTGTCGATGCTCGATTCTGTAGATTTGCGAGCTAATGATGGTATTGTAGGACGGAAGCCTGATCGGTGTGCATATTTCTTATTTTAACTATGTTCTAGTTGCATTATTAGATGCACATTGCATTAATTTCATTTAATGAACGAAAATCGCAAATTACTGACCATGCATCAAAACGAAATTGCAACTTCGGATTGTCATAGGAAAACGAAAGTCGCTGCTGCTGCTACTCGTTTTCATAGAATCGAGAGAGGAGGGGACATCGCCTTTATTGTTTTATTTTTTCATGCAGTTAGCGACGAAAGAGGCAGGGAAAGGACGAAAATGAATTCTCTGAATTTCGTCGTTCATTGAATAGGTATGAGAATTTTAGGCTCTGATTCCAGGCGTCTTACCGTTACTAATCAATATAAGGCTGTGCTGTATCAAGAAGTCGTCTCCAGTCCACTCGTTCTATGTTTGTCACCAGCCTCGCAGGGCACGAAAACTCCTCAGGTCCCCCACAAATTGGTCAACCCACCTGGCTCGCTGTAAACCTCTGGTTCTTGTTTCTGTCGGATTGGTTTCGAGAACCAGTTTTACCAGGTTGTCGTTCGCCATTATACCAACATGCCTTGCATAAGTATTTTCGTTGTGTCAACGATAGATGGTCCTTCTAGCATATACAGAAGCTCGTCTTCCTTCTGCACCCCATCGTAGATCTTTGGCAAAATCTTCCATTCGAAAACACTAAGAGCGCCAGCATAGTCTAGATTCCGTAACCGTAGAGGACAACCGGTTTATTAAGCGTTTTATAGATGGTTGACTTCGTGCAGTAGCGTACTTTGTTAGATCGAAGGGTTTTTGAAGCCCATAGTATGCACGATTACCTGCTAGAATACGTCTCTAAATTTATCTGCTGTTCGCATTTTCGGAGATCACCATTGAGCCCCAAATAAACTACCACTACCTCTACTACCACGTCGTCGGTGAAGCCAAAAAGTTTAACAGACTTCCAGAAAATAGTAACACTCGTGTCAACTCTCGCTCTTTTTATCACATCCTCTAAAGATATATAGAATAGCAGGGCTGGTCGTAGACCTTTCTGAGTTTCAAAAGAATTATAGAATGTCCCTGATACTCGGACCTCACACATCACTCGAACCATTGTCATTTTAATCGATTGTGTTAGTTTGTTCGGGATGCCATAGCTAATCGTCGCTGTTGTGCTATATTATGACAAACGCCATTTTGGAGCAAACTGCGTTAGATATGCAACATTACTTGTCTGAAAATTCTCTACAAAGTGGCGTTTTCAGAATTTTGAAATTCTACTTGGTTACTAAGATATAGCGAGAAACATGATAAGAAATTATGAGTTTTTTGCTTCAAATCGCTGTATCTTGGGATTTGCTCAAGTTATATTGAAGTTTTAGACGTTTTTATATGTAAAAATGTCTGAGGAACACAATGGCATAATCATTTTAAAAAAAATGCATAAGTTGCGAGAAAAACACAGTTTAAGTTTTAAACTGGAAATATAGCATATTTGGCAACACTGTAACTAAAAGTTACTATTTTTTCTAGATTCCCTGATTAATTTCTATCAAAATGCTTCTAACTGATTGTTTATAGACCAAATTAAACCAAAGATATGGATAAAAGTTTATAATTGATGTTTTTTCTATGGAATTTGGATCTTCGTAATTTTTGGGAGATTAATACAGAATCGATAGAAGCATCAATCGTCTTCTCTGAATTGGTGCTACCATTTATAAGTTACAAGATATTCAATCTCAAACTTTAAAAATCGTTTTTCTCGAAATGTGCTAAATGGCGCTAGTCATAAGATAGCACAACAGCGACGTAATATCAACCGATTGTATTGTATACCGCTGTAGGCGAAAATTCACCTTGTGGGCGGCGTTCAACAATATGTAGTTGCAGCAATCCAGCTTATCACCCTCAAACTTAGGGAGCTGCTGAATAGTGGCTCGTTGGAGGATGTTATGTGTTGTACTACATCCATTTACAACTTTTCAACTAGAGACGAGGATCGGACAGTGGCCAAAGAGGGCACAGACCGGTCCGGCGAAGCAACCGATGGGTTGGAAGGCTCCGAGAATAACACAAAAGGAACACGAGGAACTTATCACTTAAGCGGAGCTGCGAATAAACGCTATGCATGGCAGCTGAGTAACGTCCACAAACCCGCTAACGCTAAGTACTAGAGTTGGCGAAAGGGAAGGGGAAGGCACCAACTAAGCGACAGCGTTCGACGGACACCAATTCACCGAACAATAGAACCCCAACCGAAAAAGATCAAGGGGCATGATCCTCAACAGACACATCAAACTGAGCAGCGCCCAACCTTCAACGAAATGACCAAGTCATACTCGATGGCAATCATTTTGGTTTGATACCCTGCGAATACTCTCAGCCATGACCAGCTGAATGCTACTTGATGCGCGCTGATTGATAATTACGGAGCAGAGCTCAAGTAATACGAGACCCAAATGTAGGAAGTGCACATATAAACCAGAATATCTCGAAACTGCCTGTGCAGACAAATATACAGTTAAGTGCCATAGTTGCGATCAAGATCTGGGAAGGTACTTCATTGGAAGCTTTTGAAGCGTAGCAGATTCCAAAACAAGCGCTTTACATCAGGTATTTTCTCGACAGCATCGAGCGGTTCGTTGGGTACCTCATCCGTCTGATGCAGCATCAGAACGACCATTTCTGCATAGAACGCTGGAGGGTCTTGAAGAGAAGCATGGTCCTCAAAACGGCAGAGCTCCTGTTGGCGGTAGATGAGTCTTCAGTGAAACTGATAACCTCCCAACACAACCAGCTGAATTACGTATTCGGAAAGGCTAGAAGGCGGCAGCTGAAGGGTGCCCTGGTCTTCGCCGAACGTAGAAGTTCTGGGCAAGCATGGACTGAAAAGACTCCTGTGGATGACCCAACACGGAACGTTTCACGACCGACTTCTGATCATAGCAAGCCTCCAGCAACGATAGCGAGTTCATCGGTGGCAGCCCGTCTCACTAACTAAACACAAAAACACCGTTCCATATGTGGCTCACAAACTGATAAGCAAGGAGAGGATCTAAAACCCTCTGTAGGCTAAGGAGCACAAACGGTAAGATCCAAAGTAGCACACTGTCAGCGACTAGTCTAGAGTTCTCTCACAACTGGCGATAGTGAAACAGTGGATGTTCTAATGAACAGCCACTTTTCTAGGTCAGTTGTGCAAGACGAGAATTCGACAGGTTAGGATTGTGATGGACTCCGTCCTAGCAGGACTTGTGAGCCATCGCAGAAACTGGCCTGTCAGATTTTCACACAATCTCCAATTACATGGGCTATCAAACTCAACCTTCGAACCATAAACATCACCCGGCTCTGATAATATTCGTTCAATATTTCTACAAAAATCGGTAGACATAATTCTTCCGGATATACTAAACATCCTGAGATTTAGTCTTATTCTTGGGCATGCATAAGCTGACGAACCGTACGGAATTTGGGAGGACAGTACGGATTTTTGGTCGTGTGTCCGGAAAAAATACTTGTACGGATTTGTCCGGAATTTCCAGTGGAAGTGGAAGTACTCCCGGGACAACAAAAAATCTTCCACAAATGAAACAGACTAAATAATGTTGCAAACTAGTTTCCCAGGTTCCAGAAATGCAATTTTTGTTAGCAAATGGAAACCGGTGACCAAGAAGAGTGCTAAAAACTTGATTTTTGTAAATTTTCTCATAAACTGTGGAACTAAGCAAACTTTGCGATTTTTTCTAACATAAAAGAAAAAATTTAACTTTTATGTGTCTCGCTATCCGCCTCGACTAGTTGTTTAAGTCGTTCTCCCAAGTTGGGTGGTATTTTGAAAATCAGTGTCTAGCAGCCGCCAAGTCGTTCTATCTAAGTCAAAACGCAATTTACCTGATTAATTTCCGTTATGAAAAATATAGTGCTCGATGTACACATTTGGTTCAACTCAATTTGCCTCCTATGAAGGTATCTCAATATGATCCGAATTATGCAATTTCTATTTTTAATCTTTTTCGGAACCAAATTATTACCACTGCAGTTCGATTGTATTCTGTAGTTCTGAGATACAATACAATTAAAATATGCAGTGGATTCTGGAACTCTCAGAAATTTTCCATTTACATAGATTAACACGTTTTCCTTTAATTTCATTTGAAAGGTTGAACCAAAAATTTAATCATACTCGAAGAACATTAGATACAGAAACGAGACTGTTAAGTACAATAGAGTCTTTATATTTACGTTAGATTTTCAGCCAAATAAACTGATTGAGCAGCTTGATACACACAAGGAACATGATGAGTATAATTGCAAAATGCGTGTACACTCACTTTTATATTCCGTAATCAATTTCTTCTTGTGCAAAAAAGCGCTTTTTTGACTTTAATACTATGTTCACACTACAGAGTTAAAATACGTTATTATAATTAGCAACAAGAAAGTCAATGTCATAGATGTCATAGATAACGTTAAAACACGCTTTAACTCGTAGTGTGAACGTAGTATAATGTTGTGCGTTTATAAAATTATGGCGTACAGTGATGTACCAAATCGGGTTTTTATAATTTTCGGGGAAAAAACCCCAAGGTTTCTTTCCCAGTTAAAACGGTTTTTTTCATGGGAAGTTTAGGTTTTCTGAGTTTTTGATGTTTTAATAATAGAAAATTATTTTTTTTTTTTATTTATGAGCATTATTGTCATTAAAATTGGTTTGAATCTGAAAATTTTGATAAGTCTTTCTCGATATAATCATTGTCTGATCGCTGATCCAACATTTATTTACCAATTTTGTATCTAAATAGCTTTCCAACACAAGCTGAGCTAAGTCGATTGCGTTTCTTGCTGCGAATCAACCACCAACCGAAAGAATTCGGATCGCAATTTGTGAGAGTTCTGATTGCGGTGCGATGTTTTTGTGCATATTACTAATTTTTACTTTTCACCGAATGAAGTATTTTGTAAATTTTGGGTAAATTTTTAGTAAATTTTGGGAAGGTATTTAGTAAATTTTGGGTGAAAAATTATCTAACTTTGATAAAAGTGAAACAACTTCTAAAATGAGTAACAAGCAGGATAAAAGTGGCTTAGGCATCACATGATTATTCTGATTTTTATTAGGGTAACTATGACTATTGTTCGATGTATTATAAAAAACGAGCTGAAATTTTTGGCTGCGGACTAAATGAGTGACCGAAAATAAATGTCGTAAGAACAGAACATGCTTCATAAAACCCGCTTTAAATATATTAGAATGATAAAATCGGAAGCTAAAAGAAGTTCTTCCATGTAACAGTCGATTACAAAAAGCCGGTATAAAATCCGTAATAAATATATTGGGTTCTTACAAATGAATCTTCTTCATCCGACTTTCAATCTTGAATGTAACGTTATACGGATTTAGCCACAAGCCAATTATGCTGGAGGTTTATTGCAAATTTTTTCGAGTGAGAATTTTCTAAGTGATTCTCGTGTTGAAGGATCTCTGTCCGATTTTTATGCTTGATGCTTATATTCGATTTTCACATTTTAAGATAGTTGAAGTGGGTTTTACAAAGCATGTTCTATCCTTGCGACTTTAATTTTCGGTCGCTAAAATATAAATACAAGATTCTTAAAAAAACGCTAAACAAACATTCTATAGTCGATCAATAGAAAAAAACAGGTTTCGGCCGGGTTAAAATGATTTGGGAAAAAACCCGGTTACAACCCAAAAATAGAAACCTCAGCGATACATAATAGAATAGCGGCATAATAGGAATTGTATTATATATCAGGCTCGTTTGTATCAACAACCGTCCATATTTACTGCTGTAAGTTGTTGTGATGAGATTTGTTGCTTCTATTTCAGTTATTGGGGTAATTTTATATTACGTGGATGCCTCTTTGGCCATAACCGGAAACTCTAGTAATATGGGAGAACTCACTCTCTTATAGGATATGAACCATACATTGCAAATTAAGTATCAGATTCAGAATCCGGGCGCGATCGTTCAAAAATACTCGCAAATATGCGACTAGCCACACGGTTATAAAACCGAATTTATACACGAGAAGTTACATACACGCTAGCGCACGCGACAAACACGTTCACATACAAACGCTTGAGCCCTTCGCGATCATCCATGCATACCTACGCTTACGATCTTACAAACAGGATAACACTCTGGTGACTAAGTGAACGTTCTAGCACTTATAAATTTACAAACGCGGTCTGAAGAATGAGCCTACATACGCTTGTGTTCGCGCGATCATGAATTGGTTATGTCCGGAAATTCTTCCTCTCGGCCCTAGCCGCCTAGGTCTATGCGCTCAGCTGAACTAATCAGAAAAATGACGCTAATATCTACTAGACAATACGTTCCATGGTGACATGACCGGGAACTCTAGTGATAGAGTTGATAGTGATAGAGAACTCACACTCTTCTAGCATCTGAACCATAAACTGAAAATTTGGTATTACATTAACGGTCCGTGCGATCATCCAAGAACACACGCAAATATGCAAATGGACACCCGGTTTTAAAATAGAATTTAAGCATGCGAAGTGACACGCTAGCACACGCGGCACACAAACATCTACGCGACAAACAAACGCCCACGCAATCGAACACAATAACATCCAAACGCTCGAGCCCTTCGCGAGGGTACACAAAGACGAACATACAATCGCGATCATCCATGTACAACTACGCCCAAGATTCCATAAACACAAAAACGACCCCAATGATTTAGTAACCCCTACAGCACTTCTAATCCGATTAACGCGGTCTCAAGCGCACACAAATAAACGCTCATTCCAACGCGATCGTCAAGTTCATTCCACTGCACAACTGAACCGTACAGTCGATATCACAATCAAAATCACGGCCTGCTTCAATTGGACTGAAGCAGTGATGAGTGATTCTGATTGGGAGCCCTTCTGTGAACTCAGCTCTACAGCTCCAGTAGGAAAACTCTCGAAATAGAAAGAAAGATAACAAAATTTAAAATATCTATGAGAATCGTATTCTGTAATAAAATTAAGTTTTTGTCTGCCAGTTAGTATGAAATTTAGGAACATATTTAAAGCAGTTGCAAGAAAAACATTTTTACCAATTACTTCTTCGCGATGCAATCACATTAAATATATTTTCATTCTCTTCAGACTTTCGTTACCAAAAAATAAATCTTTTTAAAAAATGAGTTTTTTTGTAGTTTTAGTTTATAATAAAGTTTTTTAATTTTTTGATAAATTCACAACTTTTTACACAGCATTTGTTTTTTTGCGAAGAAGAGATTATTTCCTGCAATTTTTTCTCGGAGTGTTTTGCTGTGCAAAATACAGATCTCGAAACACTTTTTTTTTAAACGATACCTGCAAAAAATTTTAGGCCCTTTGAAAGTATTGCGCTTAAATCAAAATGCTTTGCTTTGCGTGCAAACTGCTTAGAACCCATGCTGCTAAAACGTCTAATGTTTCAACTTTATCGAAGATGGTCGTTCGCGATTTTAAAGATTTTTGGGTGAATCTTGGAGGAATTACTGTATTGTAAAATCTGTCGGGAAGTGCCAATTTGAACAACTATCGCTGTAATATTTTAATTCTTGCCGAAGTGATCGTTTAACGGACTTCGAGTCTTTCCGTATTAGCCCGAGTTTTTGGAATATTTA
The DNA here is from genome assembly GCF_030247195.1 of Topomyia yanbarensis. Taxonomy (NCBI): domain Eukaryota; kingdom Metazoa; phylum Arthropoda; class Insecta; order Diptera; family Culicidae; genus Topomyia; species Topomyia yanbarensis. The sequence goes on along the minus strand of NC_080671.1, from coordinate 349,921,333 downwards.
GTTACAGGTTTCATAGCCTAGCCTTGCGAAAGTCACCTCTATCAGATGCCATCATATCAGGCATTCAATAATGATAATTTTCGATAGATTACGCCAGGCAAACAAAATCATTTTGCAGAACAATCTACAACATGTCGTTGATCGTGAAGCACTATAATAAAATTCAATATCCTCGTGTTTATGGATAAAATCAAGATTCAACTGCCCGATACGGCACCTCGAACTTGTGATACGGTCTTTAAAAGTATCGCTGTACAGAAAAGTGGAATCGTTACAAAGGATACATGAAAAAACTAATTATGCCTAGATTATTTCAATGGTGATTACGCGGTAAGATTGCGTCCTTCCTACCTGATCCGACAATACAAAACACGACAGTATTATTTTACAAATAATGCTTTGCAGTTATCAATGACAGATTCCTACCTCCATATTCTATGATGAAACGGCTCACTATCATAAACCGTAACAGCAGTCGTTAAGGAAACTCATCTCTGACAATTAATACCAATACACAGTCACAGTTGCCTGATCCCCAAATGGTTGCCAACTTTGTGACACTTGTTCAGGCAATAACGGCAACTGCAAAACCGTAAAAACTGTGTGCAACTTCAAATCAAAAGCCAGAGTTCTCAGTTGGAACGAAGAAAGAAAGAAGATCCAACCGTGCATGTACTGAAGAGATGAATTCGAAACGCATAAGCATTTTATTTTTAATTTGTCGATTTGTATAGAACTCTGTTCTTACGAACAGCTGTTTTTGTGAATTTGAAGTATAGAATACATACTTTTTATTCCAAAATTTGAATTTGAAAAAAAAAAATCTGTGCACGTTTCGGGTCTTTGGTCTCTGTACTAAGATTCTAATCAAAATTCGTAATCCCGGGATTGGATGGTCGTGGATATTTAAATTCGAAACCTAATTATTTTGAATCCAATGTGCTGAGCAACAGTCTGTTATAATTTCGTAAACCCATATAATTTCAAAGAACCTTCCTGCATGGCAAGAAATTTCAGTTCGTTGTGAACTTAACATGAAGAATGTTAAAAAGAAGGGATTTTTTAAAAACATAATGCGAAGAACGAAACGATGTCTCGGAATGGTCGAACTAGACTTAGATGGTAAACTAAATATAGTTTGGTTCCATAAATTATAACTGTAAATTAAATAACAAATGTACATGGAGGAAACTGATCAGGACACTAACACAGGCAACTCTGGCATATAATTTCTGTGCTTCATCACTTACATTGAATCCAGAAAATATTTCGATTATAGAGGTTTTAACATTAGGTTCATTTGCCTCTTTTTAGTGGTAGAAAAATCTCTTTTGAAAAAACTGTAACCTTGTGTGCGGGATTGGGAATCGAACCAATCGATTTACCAACTACGCTATGCCAACCCCTAAAATCATTGTTAAAATTCCATTGCCTGTAGTAAAATATAATACACAAGAGAAACACTAAACAGTCTTACAAATCAACCTCTGTGTTCTAAATTTTGAAATGAAATGTGTACGGATTTTTCTTAGCTCACAGTTGGTCAGCTTAGGCATGCACCTATAAGCTGGAAAGAAGTTAGGGTAATATTTATTCCCAACGTAGGTAAAAAATACTTGACACTGTCCATCCAAGGCATTTAGACTTATTAGTTTGACATCAACACTTCTGAAACTGATGGAAAAACTACTACAATTATCAGTTTGCATATTAAAAGGTCAAATCTACGGAATCCTACATACCCCAGTGACACTTATTGCGAAAACCCTCGATTTCAAGGAAATAGCAATTTGCGCTTTTCTTGACCCCTCGACGTCTGCTTTTTGTAACACGTCTTACATATCAATTTACAAGGCCCTGACAAAAAACGAGTGGAAAATCGTTAGGGAACTGAATTCTTGTAATGGTCAATGACATTGTCCTAATTGTAAGGAGAAACATGAACCAGTACTAAGCGATTCAATTAACCCTGAACTTCATCATGACCTGGTGTTCCAAAGAAGGATTCAACGTGAACCTTGCAAAAACGGTCGTTGTACCGTTTTCAATAGAAAAAAACTTAAGTTAATTCCCCTAACTCTCAGTGGAAATACAATGAACTACGCAGAGGAAGCGAAACACCTAGGTGTTATCCTACACAAAACACTGAATTGGAACTCGCACCTGATATACGCAGGTAATAAAGCAACTACAGCACTGAGGGCGTACAGTAAACTCTTCGGAAAAACTTGGGGTCTTAAACCGAGGTTGGCTTACTAGTCCTTCACGACCATCGCCAGACCACGATTAGCTACCCATGATCGCATATTTGTCGGAACAAAGTAATATTTTGGGTACCAGGCCACCAAGCAATCGGTGGTAACCAAGTGGCCGATGAATTAGCCAGGCTTGGTTCATCAAACATGTTTGTTAGAACAGAACCATTTCAAGGCATGTCTACGAACTAGATGTTTTAGCTTGGACAAAAGACCAACTACAAACAACTGGCGTAATGTAGTAGATACTCGACCAGCTAAGAAATTCATACATCCAGATACAACGGGAGTCCAAAAGATTAATGGATCTAAAACGAAAAGACATACGTATAATCACAGTGCTATTTACAGGGCACTTCGGAAGGCATCTTAAGACGCCTCGCGAGGTATGGCATACCCGTCCCAAACGGACAAACAACTCGCTTCCAACTACATTGGATTCGGGCAATTTGTAACATATAGAGTAAACAGGGGCAGCCACAAAAGATAACCTGAATAGTGGTCGCAGTGTTGCCATTGCCAGTTTCCCCTAGCAAAAAAAAGAAAAGCGGTACATTTGCTCCATCGCTTCGTTGTGCTGATCTTTCTGTAGGCGTTTTTTTCGTCGGAATATTGAGTTTTGTCTATTTCATGTTTTTTTGCATTCCATGTTCGCTCTCGTACGGTGCTGCAGCATCCTCACCCTTGCTGCATTCTACTTTCCAACTAACTGTCGGCAATCGCCGTCAAACCAGCCATTTCCTCGATTCGAAGTCCCCGTGATGTCGAAGAATTTTTCTTTGATTAGAATGTGGTCGATTTGGTTTTCAGTTTGTCGATCAGGTGATTTCCAGGTGAACTTTGCGGGAAAGAAGGTGCTTCGGACGACCATTCATCGGAAGGCTGCGAAGGTGACGCATCGTTGGCCGTTCGAATTTGTAACAGTGTGCAGACTGCCCGACCGATAACCGGATTGTGATTTGCTCCCGTCCTATCGGGCGTTCAATTTGGCAATAACGAACTTAACATCCCGCCACGGACAGCTCTCACAAACACGCTCCATCCTGCGCATAACATGCAACTATCTCGTCCTCAGATCTCACTTCGTGAATACAATGCACGTTGATGATGCTGTAGTTGATGAACCAGCCTCTGATCATCACGCGATTTCTTTGTTGTTCGCCACCCCACATAACCTGTAACAAGTATTTAGTTCTGCCTACGGTAGTGTTAAATCGCCCATGTTCGTCACACCTTCTTTCGCTACTACTGCAAAAGCTGGTAGTAACCAATCGATGCCGGGCTACAGATTAAATGTCAATAATATATACAATAGGGTTGATTCCAGGAGGTTAGACTTCAGCTCCGAGCAACTTTTTAGGTACCATTTGGGTCCTAGAACAACTGTGCAAATTCTTAGCTCGATCGGTGAAACTATATTTTTGCGCCCACTGTTTAAAGTTTACATGGGATTTTGCATGGGAAAATTAACTTTTACAAAATAATTCCTTCAGGAGTCGCCTATTACTTCCTAAAAATGAATCGTTACGTGGCTGGAAACTTTAACAAAGAAACAAAGTCTCGAAAACCACGAAACGATCTGACGCTTAAGAAAAAAGTTATTAAGCAGAAACCGATTGATGTTTTGACGATTGATAAAATATTCATTTTTTCTTGCACCACTGCTGTTGGTTGTCGAATTATACGCAATTTTGTTTTAATCCTCTCTTAATGTGTCTAAATCGTTTATCTATATCTATGCCACTTCGCAAGGTTTTGAGAGATAAATTAAGGCTTCTTTTGTGCATAAAAGAAAAGTTAAACATTTTGTATATAATTAGACCGTCAAAAGCAGTGATGCTATGAAAAATGAAATTTTCATCTATCTTCAGGGCATCAATCAGTTTTTGCTTAATAACTTTTTCCACAAGTATCACATCGTTTTGCAGTCTTCTAGACTTTGTTTCCTTGACAAATTTCCTATTTAAATCAGACATCTATTTATTTTTAGGAGCTAACGGGTGACTCTTGGAAGAATTAATTTACGAAAGACAATTTCCCCATACGAAATCCCATGTAATCTTTAAACAGTGGGCGCAAAAATATAGTTTCACCGATCGAGCTAATAATTTGCAGTGTTGTTCTGGGAGCTAAATGGGACCCAAAAAGTTACTCGGAGCCAAATTTTATTTTTGTCATATAACCATGTCCCACTCTAATATACAAGGGGAAGCATGAGGTACGAGCTTATGATCACTGGGAAGTATTCATCATTTGATGCACCCAACAGAATGTCAATCGGCAACAAATGTTGGCGAGAGGTATCTTAATTGGCAGATTGCTTCGGTGTCGTGTCGGCAGGTAGGCGACTCCGGAACTGGTTGATATAGGAACACAGTATTCGCGATCTTCGACCCACATTTACAACGCTTAGCTTAACATAAACGGAGTCGTTCGAGTAGAAGGACTGCGGTTGTATGCGGTCGTCGTACGTTGGCACCGAAGTTCGTATCGGTGGGGCCGCAGTACCTCAAGACAGGAGTGCACTTGGCGACCAAATATAATCTCAGATTGCGACACCTGGTCTGACAGAGCCCGGTGGTACATACTCCGGCACGTTAACACAAATATGTCTCATGTTTGCTGTATTGATCCTCTGTGCTCACGAATTTTTATCGAGTAACCAACAGCAAGAAGTACAAGTTACTTTACGCTTGTCCGGACATGCCGTAGACTCAGGTGATTCGCATTTCTAATACCAAAAGAACTTGACTCCTACGGTAGTAGACAAAAGGTTAAGTCGCCCGTAAACTCTAAGGTTGCACATATGACCCTTCCACGCTTTTCTAAACATTCTCCCTTCAACTCCTTGCTCTCCCTTGAGTACTATGCTGCCGCTAGAAGCATAATTGTCCCATGTGTATAGGGATTCCCATAGCACATGGGACAATTATGCTTCTAGCAGCAGTATGGCTCTTAATATTGAAAAATATACCTCACCTTCCAGTCCCTGCTAATTAAATGCCGTAACAACGGTTGACAAATTGACTCAATAGGTCGTTAACAAAAAATGGTAAAAATAGAATAACGTTATTGTCCTTAATTTTGATGAGGAGAGAAGGGTATGAATCTCGCTTTCATTTGTTCGATTTCAGGCCTCACACGTACACTAACTTGTTCTCTGCACGCGATCCTAGTTCTACACAAGCCTTATTTATCCTGCAGACATATGTATCGACTACTGATAAACGATTCTTTTACTCGAAACTGACTCTTCAACTTGGGAATTTGCTTCCATTGTTCCTAAAGGCTAAAATGTCTACAACAATCAAAATCAACTGCGATGGTCAATTCTTAAATTTTCAAAAAAGAATGTGGGGGAATTCGGGGTAATGGCATGTTAGGGTTATACACTGCTGGTCAATAAAATAGGTGTGAGATAAAAATACATGAAATTTTGAGTTTTCTCTAAAAATATTTTTATTTTCAAATATTTTATAGTTAGGCACAGTCGTAAATCTGAAAAAGAACACTTTTATTTGTAAATTAAATGTTATGCTTTGTAGTAACTTTTTCTTCTCCATGAAATCCAAAAAAGTACCTGGTCAATGAAATAGGTGTATTGTCATCTATTGTATTAAATTTTTTTAAATCCAATGATTTTAAGACTTCAACATTTTTAACAATTAGTAACCTGTGTAAGCTCCCTTATTCAACCAAATTTCATCCATTTGTCTTGGCATTGAGTCATTCAAACGCTGATAAATTTCCGTTGGTATAGGGTAGCATTCCTTTTAAGCTGCTTCCCACAAACGATCCTTATTTGTGAAATTTCGATCGAATAACTTCTTTTTAAGTACATTCCGTAAATTTTCTACGGGATTGATGACAGGAGATTGGCATGGTCCGAAATTATAGTCACTTTATTATCCCGAAATCATTCCTTTACATACTTCGATGTGTGTTTTTGGTCAATATCCTGCTGAAACTGTCATGTAAAGGCACGTTATCTTTGGCATAGGACTGCATGACATCCTTTAGGATGTCCATCCTTTAGCCTTGCATTCGATTCTTGCCATTATAGTGGCGTTGCGAAAAATAGGACCTGCACCATTCCACGAAAAGCAAGCCCCAAACCTCATTGTTCTCGCCTCCGTGCTTTACCATATTTTGCGTGTGTCGCAGATCAAACTGTTTGCACTTTGGACGTTTAACGTTTCGTTGTGCATCGGAGGAAAACAGGTTTACCTTTGATTCGTCCCTCCGAAGGATATGTCGCCATTTTTTGATTCCTTCTGAACCAGGCCCATTAACGCTGTTGGAAAGCTAAGTGCATTTTTCTTCAAAGGCTTTGGCTTCGAAATAGTGGAACCTTCTTAGCAATTCTTTCTGGAAGATTGGAATTTTACGGCCTACAGCGAACTGTTCTCGGACCTACCACTTTTCCAATTTGTGCTGAATTAGTCTTGGATGACGCGAATGGATCAGATTTCGCTACAATTGCAATACGATGGTCAGCTGCTGTAGATGTTTTCTTGGGTTTTTTGCGTGTTTTCTTTTTTCAAAGGTTTTAAGGCATTTGTAACGAAGTTTTCGGAACGCCGCAGTGTATTCGCGATTTATTTATACGTCTTATCTTCTTGAACAAAATTTCTTAGCAAAACTCGTTCCACTTGAGTACAGTGACATGCTCGACCCATTCTATAACAAATCTTTGACTTATTCAACATTTAAATACATTTATTAACACGCAGAATTCAAACTTCACCAAATAAAACGTATAATGGAATTATGTAAAATAATAACACGTTAATATATTTCACACACCTATTATATTGACCACACGAAAAAGCCTGCGGTAGTCTTGTTTTGCATCTTGACAAAGATTGCAAATATAATCATCGCCAACAACCCACTAGTGACTTGACAGATCCCAAGGCTTCTGTGTGCGGTAGGTGTGATTGAGACTGCTGCAACTTGGTATGCGTAATTGAGAGAAAAACAAAATAATCTATCACACACCTATTTTATTGGCCAGCAGTGTACTTAAATGTATGTTCAATTCAAAAGTTAATACTCCATGTCTATGTTAAAGTTTGATATATTGTTTTTCGATCTTTGGCATCTGCTTTTTTTCGTTGAAAGTCGCAGCAACGCGCGATGGGTATTAGCTAGTATGAAATAAAAATACGATTGTCGATCCACTAAAAATCACAATTTACTTTTTCTAACGGATGTTTTGACAATAATTGTGGGTCTTCTTAATATGTATGCTTAATTCGAGCTGATACCCGTTAGAGCAAGTGTTATACAAGCGTCACTCTATTTATGTATAATCTGTTTATCTCTCCCAAATGTACCCACGGGTACTCTGACGAGACTGGGATTGGCGCAAGCACAGCAAGCCAATCAGAAAACACCACATTCCGAACAGTCAAGAAGAAAGTATGGATCGAAATGCGACGAAAAAGGACTACGACTGGAAACTTGGAACATGGAACTTCAAGTCGCTTGGACGTCTAACTCTAACGAATCCTGCACGACGAGCTGCAAACTCACAACTTCGAAGTGTTGTAGTGTATTGTGTATAGCAGGAACTTTGCTTGGCGGGACAGAAGGTGTGGAAAAGGGAGCATCGGACGGCGACATTCTACCAAAGCGGCGGCACAATAAACGCCTAACTTATTAATGCTGTGGAAGAGGCGATAATACGTCATTAAACGGCAGCTAAAGCTATAGCTAAAGGATGTCTGTAGTGGTAATCAAAGGCAGTTTCTTCAACTCCTCCATCGACGAGAAAGATGCTTTTTCCACGTACCTGGAGCACATCGATCATTCTTACTCTAGTTTATAAAGAACGCGAGATTCGTTTGAAAGCGGTTCGAATGAATAGTAAGTCCATTTGATTTTACTGTCGTAAACAAGAATTAGAATCTCGCATTCGCCGTGAACAAGAATAACAGTGTATGACAGCACCCCGCGGCGGGAGATTGTGCTCGTCATCGTCGATTTTTATGGAAATATTGTTTATTTTACGGTGCTCCACAAGGTTTATGTTATTCTTGTTTGAAGGCGGCAGTAGTTAGAGTAGACTACAATTCCTTGCAGAGAAATGTCCTAATATAAAACAATTTAGTTTCAGTATTTTCAACACATGCATATTTTCACCGGTTAAATGATTGAAGTGGTGCCCAGTCTAATCCAACAGATCTATCCCCTTAGTAATATCAGTATTTGACGGGGAAAAGTCATACTAGATGTCGGTCAAGTTGGGGTTTACGGGCTTTTATAGTATTTTTGAGTAACACTTATTCAACTAAACCATTGTTAGCATTTAGCTAAGGCCAATATATACAGAAAAGTCGTTTACCTTCTCCAAGCATAGTTCACATTGTTTTAACCAAATGCTAAGAGTAGACAAGCTGAAACACAAACCACGACACTTACATAGGACCTCTCGTTAGTTTGTGTTTGACCGAATGAATTATCGCTCTTTTCCGTAATCTGAAACAAAATCATGATAGATAAAGAAATGAACTCGAACCAAAAAACCTGTCGCTCGGCTATCCTCGATAGCTTATTTGAGAATTTTGACGCCAAGAATGCGTTTCGGCTAGCAATGCAAAATTACACCGAGAAAGTGCAATTTACATATATGTTTTGACATAAACTTCTTTTGTATGTTGAAATCAGAATCGGTCAGAATAGAGAGATGCAACTTACCCGGGACTACTTTCCCCCTCGTCACCACTCTCAATGGTTTTGGGATGATCATCGTAGCACAGTTCGAACGCTTGTTGGGATCGCTGGCTTTGTCCACCGGATAGAACACTTAAGTCGGCGGTAGAAGTGACGGACGTGTCAGCAAGAGATTTCCTCGAGCTGCCCAAAAGCGAGCCACCATCCTCAGATTCAGGAATGTGTACTGAAAGTAAAGCAAATCAAGCGATCAATTTTTGCAACCAACAAATGTTTCTTCAAAGGCGCCGTGCAATGGTTGATAATCATTGTATACAAATGGAGGTTGGTGCTGGCATAACGTTTCTATCATGGGAGTTTTACTACACACCTCACAATTTGTAACACATTTTTTTGCATTGTAACGAGTACGTTTGAAACTTGTGTCCTAAATACATACACGCGGCAGCACTATAACGAAGGAAAAAGACAGGGTTCAAATGAATCGTACACTTAAGAATGGTATGAATAACGGCGGTGTATATATTACAGTAGAGTAAATATAAACCGAGAAAAACTTGCTTGTGGAGCTTAAATGAGCCGCGCAGCAGATGAAAAATTGCTTTCCTCCAGCATGATTCAATTTTTTTCTAGTAACTCCACGTACTGGAATAAAGCTACTATTGTTTTCATGTGTTACGCAACAAAATCGCTAAACTTAGCCAACGCGGATATTGCAAAAAAGAGTGATACGAGCAATACACTAACAAAGATTGACTGAATGCTCTTTTCCGTTTAGCAGTGCTAAATATATAAATTATGATTATTGACTAGCACTAATCCGTCAAGAGTTTTCATTCAAAAGTGATGATCGTTGCTAAGAAAAAAAAAACAAGGATAAACTTAGGTAACTCTTTTGTTTGTTGTATGTTATGAATACCATGTATAGAATAGTGAAAACACGCGATAGTTTTGATATCGTACTCATGATAACTACACGAATTAATGAATCGCCCATGTTCAGTCAATTCAGTATTTCCTTTTTGTCATTTCAATAGAACTAAACCTCACAAGTGAAATCTATTACTCACCAGCATTTAGTTGACTATTGGAACCGCCTCCGGTGGCGTTACTTTGGTTAAGATTCGCAATCTCTTGGGTCGTAATTTCACGCCTACGAAATATATACATTAGTGAAAATTACCGCAATACTAGAAGATATCAATACTTACTTCGTTTTCACTGTTTCGGTGACCTCTTTTTCAGTTTCAGTGAAATCCTGCTTACGACGGCCGATCTGAAACGCAGAAATGGGAGATCATTACTCACGACTTGCTAAAATTTCTATCCGATTTTATTAATTAGTATAAATAGCCCATGCACACCTCTTGTCCTACCTTAGCCTCGACTGTCGGTTCGACAAACACTCCGAACGGTTTCCTTGGCAGTTCGATCTCGCTGGCCGCTGGTGGCAACTCCAATCCGGCCTTTCGTAGCTCGTCCATATTTTTTTCAAGCGATTGAATGACCAAATCGTCGTCGTAACCAAAATCAACATGCAGCTTAGTCTGGATAGCAAACGAACGCGATTAGAAATTTTAATGTTGACTGCTATATGCAGCGAAAGAGCAGAGCATTCACCTGTATATATTGCACAATCAGATCCATGTCTTTGAGCTTCAAAATCTTTGACTTATGCAAACGTAAAATAGTATAAGCCATCGCAGTAACAACCTTTTCACCATCCAGAAGATAAATATCCCACACGCGTAAACAGAGACTGAACGGTATCTGTGGAATGGGGGAAAGTAAGCTTCCAATAAGCTAAGGCAATAAAGCAATTTACCCGTTCGATGAACACAACAAAGAACCATTTTAACGAGTAGAGAATCGAGTCCAAGTTATACTGGTCGAAATGTTTCTTTAGCTTTGGTATAAATTTGGCTATGATTTTGTCATGATGAGCTAGAAAGCGTGTGAGTTTGGGAAAGCCTAAAATTATGAAAAAATGAAGAATATGATATATTAGGGAATGGTTATATCAATTACCTTCTATGAACAATCCGTGCATAGCGTACTTCTTATCCGCTAACAGTATACTTAGAGCCCAGAAAGCTTCTTCTTCATCCATGTACATAAGCAGAACACCGGCCAGACCTGACATGCCTTGGCAGTAACCAACCTGCAATGTTAAGAATATTTTCGTAGTTTGATGCATATTCCAAGAAAAGCTCGCCCTTGTCTCACCTCTGTATTGTACATACTGTATGCTACCAGAACGTTGAACAAACTTTTCTGCTTGATGCTGTACCGCTCCCGGTAGAAAACATGCTCCCGGAACTGTCGATTTACATCTGAATCGATTTGTCTTGCCTCGGTGCCCCATTGCCGGGCAAGTGATAACATCTCCTGGTACTTATTTCGATTCTTGCTGTCCTTCATAATCATCTCCAAATTGAGCAGATTTCTCCAAACCCGTGATCGCAAACTGTCGGGGATGCCCTTGTAAACACGTTTATGCAACTTGGCCAAAGCGGATTTGTCGCCCCACTTGTTAAGCATCTTGAGCCACTTCTTGACCCGCTCCATCTCGATCTCGTTCGCTTTGGTCTCGTGCGGATCATGCTTCTGGGGCAAACGTTTGTCGTGGATGAATCCGTAGCTGAAACGAACAGACACTCGGTTATCATACTGGTTAGTTTTTTTTTGTAGGAAACGAATCACTGTGACCAGTATTTAGATCTATTGTGGTACTGTTTAGTGACAATTGTATTGTGAAAAAATATCGTTTTTGGTGCTCAACTATACGATATTCAAGAAGTTGTGTCGAAAAAAAAAGTTTTTAGCGGATCATTTACAAACAATGGTCAATAACTTCGAGTGTACGATAAATAGAGATTTTTGGTCTGCAGTTAAGATGTTCTCAAAAACAAGTTTTTTAACATTTTTGAAGACTTCATCTTGTTTTTCGTACTTTAAAAAAAGTGTAGCAAATATGTCCCTTCAGGGGGAGGGTTATTCACTATAACTATATCATCAAAATGATGGTCTCGGATCATCATAAAACATCCCAGAAGACATCATTGCTGTATACTTTTCCATTTTCACACAACAATTCGACGGATTAAGGAGCTAAGACGAATTAGGGCACTGTTATCCCTCATTTGCAGTGTTGACAGGAACAATTCATTTCCCCGATAAATTTGACCCTATTAACTTAAAATCGTAATAGCATTTTCATAAAAAAAAATCCTAGCAAGTTACTGTTTTCGGTAAAGTTATTCTGGATCAGATTCCTTCCTACGTGACCCAGGAAAACAAAACACAATGCGGTACCATTAAACAGACAACTCTTTGCACATTTAAAGGACAATTTATTATGCGGGTACCAATTTTGTAACCAGACGGCACATTACAGAAAACCATGCTCAGACACCGCTAACAAAAACTCGTTCAGGCCATAATGACCGCAAAAGCAGCATCCAGTACCTCTAAATCAACATCACGTGTCACAAACAAGGGATCATTTGTGAAACTCGGCGGGTTCTCACTCGTAACCTGGAAGGAGTAAGAAGCAATTAAGCCCAAGCGTCAAGGCAGTAATAACGATGACAATATGGACGTATATGACAACGGTGGGAAAAGGTCTCCAATAGCAACCGGAAAACGCGCAGTTTGATATTATATCGCACAGACTAAAAAAATATAATCTAACTATAAAATAACTATTTTTAATTTGAAAGACTCTTTACTTATACTAAAATCAAAGAGTGGATAAACGTTGTTGAAGAGCTGGCAGCAAACATCCAGTGGATTATTCTGGCCGTATAACGTACGATGTGTTGAGCGTCGGAAAAAATGATTTCTCTGGAAAGATCTTCCTGGAACATTGAAGTCAAGCTGTGCTAAGAGCGCAGGGGAATCTATGTTGTCTGTAAGCAAGTCGAAGATAAAGAGTCATTGCAGAAAGATTATCCTATTTCGCAGCGTAGGGCGATTGGTGAGAGCGCAGCGATCTTCGTTTGGAGGTAGTTGTAATCGATTTTGCCAGGGCATCCGACGAAGGGCAAACCGGATGAAGTTCTTCTGTACCCGTTCAAGACGATTAATGTGAACGGTGTGATACGGGGCCCAAACGGTAACTCCATATTCCAGAATACTGCGCTCCAGTGCGATGTATAGAGATTTTAAACGGTAAACAACAGTGAAATCACGGGATTCTGTACTCATAAAAATGCAGAATTTTTAGTGAAAAATAGAAATTTTTATTTAAAATGAGTGAAAAACTCCTTAATTGAAAATTTATCTCGAAAACTTAGGTTAGGTATTTTTACATAGAATATGTATGCAAAGTTTGAAAGAAATTGGTTAAGTAGTTTTTGAATGGCAGGTAGCACCGCATATCATGTTTTTTTCGGAGACGTTCTACAAAAAGCTTCGTCACCGAGTCGTTTATCGATATTTTTGCATAGAAAAATTACAGAATGTTATTTAGATGACACTTTATAGCGTACAAAAGTTTTGATCAATTCGCTTCCGGCAAAGTTCTAAAAAAATCGCGAAGAAAAAATTTTTTTTTTCGCGCGGAAGCCCTTCCCGTAAAATGCCGGTACTGGAATATTCTCGTCAAAAAAAAAACTAAAAAATGCTATATTGAACAAAAGCTCCAAAGTATTCTTTTATTATTGCTGTGTTATAGCTATCAATAAAGCAAACAATCAATTCATACACCTTTGTTACTTATCCACTACACGAACAGTTAGTATCGTTCCCCGGATTGCGCAGTGAAATGATGAAGTGGATAGTGCCTTTATTATTTTACTATAGCCATTTACTTTTAGCAAACTCGTATTAGACCAAACCAGCGCTAGGCGGAACTGTTACTAAAGATAGAAACGCAGCTACATTATGAGCGTAGTGTTAACGCACAGAAGATCAGCCCGAACTGAAAAAATCATTGTGAAGCATAGCATGCGACATAACTTCGAATACAACAACGTTTGAACTAAGATTCCCGTAAACATGGATAACAATAATCTCGAGGTAGGTCGATTTTCACCGCACACTAACTCAGAGTTCCTTAAACGAATCACCTCTAAATGTGGAAAGGTGGAATCCATTATTTAAAGAAACCTATTCTCATGTTGTTTTAACAATTCGTGTTTTGAGAGTCCATATGACGAAATAGATTCCTTCTTAACCGATTTTGAATGCAAATACATTATAATTAAAAAAGTACTTTGAGTACATAGTACTCAAATGAGAGCAAGCATGTAATCTCTAGCTAATTGAATGAAAAGGGTAACAAAGAACATTAGTCGAAATAAAAAAGAAAAAAATAAGCAACGTTGATTGCAAACTCAGATCAAATCCCTACGTGGCCTATTCGAATCAAGGTTGGGTACTAGATGGGCGTTCATTCTTTTATATATTAATATTTAATATTAGAATACTCAATACGTCGCACAGTGTCGCCTAGCCTGACAAAACCTCAAAATTTTACTTTGGGTTTTTCATGATTGACGCATGGTAGTGTTTGACTACCCAGGGTTCGTAATATATTTTATAAATGTCTCCCAGCAATTTAAATAATGTGTATTCTACTAAAAATTCACCGCATCAAATTTTTCGAAAATGAATTTGCAGATATTACGTTGCACTTTATATTCGTAAATGTTGAATTTTCGAACCACCCAAGGGCCAAAATTTTGATATAAAAATAAAAATATTGACATCAAATATGCATTTAGCGCCACAAAATTACGCCAGTGTAAATTTTTCATCAAATTCGGGCCACGTTTGAGGCTTTGTCCGACTTTTGTATGGAAGGTGATCAATGTGCGTCGGCATACCGTAAAAAATGGGAACCAATGCAAATGACGCTCTTGAGAGATTCCGCAATGGCTCATATTCCATTTGCGTCGATTCTAACTACACTAAGGCAAAATTCATAAGATTCATCTTATGATGACTAGAAAAGTAGAAAAACTATGCTTTCATAAGATTAATATGAAAAACATACGACTTGTATGATTACCTTAACATTTTATAAGTTATTGCATATGCCAGTCGTTCGAATTTCATACGAGCATCTTATGATTCTCATAAACATAAGAGAAATGCATAGAATAGTCTTATGGTAATTCAAAGATGCCTTATGGAACATGAAATCATAGCAAACCGATTTGACCAAATAAATGCCGTTTCATAAGATAATCTTATGATTTACATACGTGCTACTTGTGGCTAAAAATTATACGATATTCCTATGAAATTCGCTGTATTTTTTGCCTGAGTGTAGGTATCCAGGTCATGGACGCCAACGCGTGATTTGTAAAACGAATCATTCTGATTTTTTCAGCCGATCAGAACAAACGTAAACATCACGCACATGAAAGAAACTCATCAGCTGTTAGTAGAAGAGCGCCCAGAATTGCGCACGCAGGAAATAACCATGCGAAGGTTAACAACTGGAATCTCAAGTTTCACATCACACATTGCTTCCTCCCGATCCGAATTGTATGTGCAAATGAAAATAAAATATCTGCAATCAACTGAATAACTTGAAATAATTGATTACTTATACCTAAAATTGCATAACAATATATTTTCAAGTTCATGCTTTGGTTTGGCCGCACTGGTGATTCTTTTCTGTATGATGGATGCAAAAAGTTTGTTTTGATTGTGGTAGTGTATCGGCAAAACATGGCAATAATGTGAACCATCGTATTTAATATTATCCTATTATAACACTAGGCCTATCCTAGTGTTTGACGAGCGATTTTAAAGTGAAATAATTGTATAAAGGTTCTCCAGCTAAAATAAGGTATGTATCAGTGCAATGTTTAATATATTTGTGCCGGGATAACGAGATATGAGGCGGTAAATGCTGGCTCGTAAGTGTTTATTTTGCTAAGCACCGTTGCATCTTGTTTCGGTTCACTACGTGAGTGAGGCGGATATTTCATTAAGGTGATTTTGTTTTAATTAAAAGTTGGATTTAGAGGATAGTTCTAAATACATATGTGCACAACAAATAAACAATATAACTTGAACTTATTTTTGCACACCTGCTTCAAGCAAATCGATATTGTCATTATCTCATATGATTGGTTCGAAACCAAGGAGTACGAAATAGGGTCACAATAGGCTCTACTACCATAATAGGCACATCACCCTAATTAATTTTCAAGTGCCACCTTGCTGGCCGTGCTACCTGTGTAACGGCAAAAGCCGTTTATAGAGTACAAGGTTTTATAAATCTCACATTTCATGGAGCTTTTGGTCACGAATGATTCACTACGTTTTCCACAAGTGCATATGGCCTGCCAAATCAGGTACTTTTAAAGCTTCTTCCGTTTGAAACGGTTATTCACAGCAGCATTTGCCCGTGAAATAATCATGACCCGGCAAATGCTTGATATCCGCTTTGATGTTGGTATTTCGTTTGTATTGTCGTGTAGAAGTTTCGGTCGGGCGTTTTGGCTACACTTTGCCTTTTTAGGAATATGTCCAATGGAAAATAGGTAGAGAAAGAATCACCGGAACGGGAGAATGAAGATTCGTCAAAAATTTACCTTTTTAGTGGACACACTGTAAAAAGCTATGTCCTCAAGTGGGAATTGAACCTGCGATCTCCCAGTCTTTAGTTGGGTGCAGTGGCCACTACTCCATCGAGGATCTGTGATGATGTCATCACAAATTCCCAATAGCATCGTGACCCATCGACTCCCAACCAAATGTCTCCTATAAGCGCATCGTCACATCGTCATTCAGGCTTGAGATATTATTATCACTGCTTGAGTCTCATTAGCTAGCTCAGACACCGCCACTTTCTCGAGAAACATGTCAAATGGTCCTAAGTGCAAATGAGAGCCTCTCTTTGTTTACTTTCTTTTTCGATTATTACGGCGTCATCTTAAAACTTTTCAATATTGTGTCAGGATATATCAATAAACTCTGATTTCGACTAGCTTATTCTGCTAAGAGTTTAGTAACAAACGTATAAACTGCCGAGTTATTAGCGAAAGAGAAAGTAAACAAAGAGAAACTGTCATTTTCAATTAGGACCATGTTTGGCTAGCTTTGGTGGTGAATAGAACTATAGAGAAACATATTGATATCTGCCCTTAAAGGCAGGCTAAAAAAACTTGAAAAATGGGAAAACATGACTGGCGTCAAAACAGTACTGAGCTGTCAATGAAACGGATCGGATAACTGTAAATAATGCTAAAGGTCTCGTGTGCCCATTCACTCTTTCGGTACGTCAAAACGTTATGTGTTGTGGATGTTGTGTGCGAATGCCTCCGTTTAACAGCATGTAACTAGTTTTGACGTCCCGTTGACGTGTTGTGCCGTTGACGGTAACTCAAACTACTGCCGGATTGACAGTAGGGATACATAAATTACTTGGGAGAGATGAAGTAAGCTAGAATGTTACTTAACATGTTTATAGTAAAGAAACATTTTTTTAGCGAATTTATAACGAACTTCCCTCTTCTAGGTTGATGGGTTTTGACAGATTGTACGCCATTTCCCGGAATACCATTGATTGGATTTACTTTTAGAATTGATCTTTAGTGGTTACACTACCGTAGAATTTGTAAGAAATAGAACTTTTTTCGAGAGTTGTCCTACTGGAGCTCTAGAGCTAGGTTCTCAGAAGGGCTCCCCGTCAGAATCACATACTACAATTTGCAGACGAGATAGGCAATGGTGCCCAATAAAACACTGCTTTAAGGCCAATTGTAGCGGGCCGTGATTCTGAAAGTGATATTCATTGTACGGTTCAGGTATGTGTGGGCATAGGGACGCGCGATCGCGTGTATCATCCCGAAGGGCTTTGTAGCATTTGTACGTTAATGTGTTCGACCGCGTGTGTGTTTGTATGTCGCGTGTGCTAACATGTATTTAACTTCGCGTGTATAAATTCTATTTTATAACTGGGTGCCTTTCGCACATTCGCGTATGTTCTAGAATGATCGCGCGCGGACCGTGAATCTGATACCTAATTTTTCGTGTACGGTTCAGATTCTAGAAGAATGTGGGTTCTTGCACATCACTAGAGTTCCCAGTTATGTCGCCGTAGAACGTGTGGTCTAGTGGATATGAGCTTTATTTTTTTATTGGTCCAACTGAATGTATGGACCCAAGTTGCTAAAATGAAGAGTAAATATTTCCGGACGTGACCGATTCATGATCTCGCGCGTTTGCGGATTTGCGTTTGAGACCGCGTTTGTAACTTCGTAAGTACTAAAACGTTCACATTATTACCGGAGTGTTATTAAGTTTGCATGATCGCTGGCGTAGGTGTGCGTAGATGATCGGCTTAAGCTTTCGTATGTTGACGTGTTTGTCGCGTGTGCTCGCGTGTATGTGACTTCGCGTGTATAAATTCGATTTTGTAACCCTGCGGCCATTCACATATTCGCGTGTGTTCTTGGATGGCCACGCGGACCGTCATTCTGATATTTAGTTTTCGGTCTACGGATCACATCCTGACAGGGAGTGAGGTACCCCATATCACTAGAGTTCCCGGTAACGTCGCCATGGAACGTTTTGTCTAGTGAATATTGGAGTTATTCTTAATTTTTCAATTTTATTTTTTTTGTTCCTTTTTTTTATTAATTAACATGGACCTAGACTGTTGGTACCGAGGATAGACTTCCGGACGATCCCGATTCATGATCGCGCGAGCGCGGGAGTTCGTAGGTTTACGCTTGAGATCGCGTTGGTAAGTTTATGAGTGCTGAAACGTTCACCTCATCCCCAGGGTGTTATCATGTTTGCGAGTTCGTGGGCGTAGGTTGCTTGGATAATCGCGAGGGGCCAATTTTGTCTACCCCCGATTTTATCAGCTTCATATGAAAATTGATAGTTGGTAGTTTGATGGGCTCTAACAGAAGAAAAATATATGTCCCGATTTTGTCAATATACCCGATTTATCAGCTTAAAATTCACGAAGGGGCTGATTAAAACGGGTCTTAACTGTAATACATATTCAAATAGGTTCAAAATTACTTGGATTTGCGGATCTAGATCACTAATAACCAACCAAAGTTGCTTGTTCCTAAGCGTATGCCGCACTCCTTTTTCCAGCGAGCTCCTAACCGATTTTTACAAACTTGATTTCAAATAAATGATATAATACTTTCATTGACTGCTATTGAATTTCATTCAGTACTGACTTTTGCTTCCGGAGTTACAGCGTGGTTAACGCGGTCACATAGGAATTTCTCATAAATCATAATACGTCATAGGTTAAAAATTTATTGTAATTAACATCAAATTACTTCGATTCGCTGGCCTAGATCACTGATGGTGAATCAAATATTTTTAGAATAAATTGTCCACTATCGGTAATTCCGGAAGTCTCGGGTTCTGGACATATTCCAGAACGGTGATGATTGAATCAATTTTCACTAACCTCGTCTCAAATGGAACGTATAATATGCAGTTGGGTGTTGTACCCTGCCATCCACCGCTCTCCCTCTTTGCTGCCACACCCCTCCCCAGCTCCGCATTACAAAATATGTTAACATGAAGACAACATAGAACTCACGTTGATTAAGCTAATTAAATATTATACGCTAGACGCGCCCTTATTCATCTCATTAGTCAGAATGTTACACTATTTCGTGTGAAAGGATTGCGCTAAAATATGTATCATCTACTTTGCTTCGTTTCTAAGAAGCAGTACAGTTACAATATTTACCTGTAAAATGTAAAATGCCCGCGTTTGAGCTAAGCGAAAAGTCGATTACAAAGTACCCTTATTCATCCTACCGTTTGCGCTAATGCGTTGAATAGAGATAGCAGATACTGCTCTAACTAATGTGTTCAAATGGGTGGGATGAATAGAGGAGCTAAGATGAATTAGGGAGCAATAACCCTATATTTGTTTGTTTCAAGAGTGTCAGCGCTGACATGGTTCTCATCAGGTTCGTGGCAATCTTGCACTCATATATACTTACCAAGGGTAGTAAGAATGTAACAGATATTTCCACAATGTTATATGGAATGTGACCAGCTATTAAATCATATTGATAAATGCGAAAGGCACAATTGCACCACTAGGTGGATTAAAGCAGGTTTTAACCGCATCACTTATCGGTTTAGAAAAATCTCTTTAGAAACCCTATGTGCGGTGTTGGATATTGAACCCGGGTGTGCTGCCTACAAGGCAATCGATTTACCAACCCGCTCCCCCGAATAATATTTAAGGAAAATTGTTTTTTATTAACATTAACATGATTAGTGAGCAAAAATCAAAGTTTACTTCATATTTCAATGGCATAAAAAATCACCAAGAAGAAGTCCATTCCGGGAAATGGCACATTCCGGGTAATGGGTTTCAAGAAATGGGACATTTCAGGAAATGGCACATTCGGGGAAATGTAAACTCCGAGAAATGGTATTCTGGGAAATGGTTTTCCGGGAAATAGTATTCCGAGAAATAACGTATAATTGGTTTGACGGTCTTGCAAACAAAGCACATTTCGTGCATCAGTGCTAAAGAACCTCAGACAGACAATGGCTTCAAGATGGTTATCGCATTACGCCTCGATAGTGATGCATCGAGGAGACCGAGAGGGCTTGTGGGCAATTTTTCTTGTTTTTTCTAAGCGGACCCAACAGGAGCAGAAATATTGTCGATAAATCGATTATTTATCAATATATTGATGGTTGGTGCGAAGACAGTAAAAAAATAGATCAAAATTAAATATTTATTCCGATGTAGATGTAAATTATAAAATTCCTAAATTTTCCTTTCGATCATGTCTATATGAGCCTGTCTAGTCCTACACTGAAAAAAATCCAAACGTTAATTCTATTTCCTTCAAACCGCTTAAAATTCATATGAAGAAGAAATGCTATTGTTATCACGCGCACACATACCTTCTATGTGTCAACTGTATAAACTATGTATGCACACACATAAGTTATATGTGCATATTGTTATAGAATGGGGTTTCATGTGCCTAATAGTTATGAAATGTGAATGTAGGATTAATATTTCTTGTAAATACACACATTAGGTTTATGTGCCAGCAAATAGTGTCTATATACCTCCGTTAATTGTAAAAATCTGTGTGTAAAATCAATAGGCATAACGTTTATTTTTTTGAGTGTAGGTTTCCGTTCTAAGTTTGTAACTGATTCGGTCCAGAATTCCTATTCGTCTTTCAATTCCATTGCTTCGTTTCCCTTAGTCTTAAATTTAACAAAAATAACCAACGAAATCGATACAGTATGCTTCAATTTATTACCATATCTTAAATTAGATTCATACTAACACAATTATTTGCTTAATATTGCTCCCATGTACACTCACAATCCCTTCCATTCCAAACATACAAAAACGCCCGTGCCCTTCGCGATAACACAAACTTGGTCATAAACGCGAACATGCAATACAATCCACTAGTGCGTCTCTAATTTTTAGTTTTTCTCTCGGTGATTCATGACTCTTTCCCAACTGTCAATACGCGACATCATTTATGATCGGCCCTTGGTAATATATTTAGAGCAGACAATCCAATGAAAATAGAATTGATAGGATTTTTGTGCGTTTTAGCACCTTGTGTCACACCTGATTATTTGTTATTCATACTAAGAATACCAAATCATGTGATGTGATGGCCGGAAGATTAGAGAAGCAAACTACCTCCATTTGTACAAGATAAATTTCATTTAAAAAAATAAATGTTTTTGTATTACAATCCAATAATAACAAATGAAATCTTTAGACGAAAACCTTTTTCGACATAAATTCACGGCTTCCACGCCGATATCAAATCATTATGAATCACACCGTCTTACACAACATGTATTGGTAGACTTATTACCTATTCTATGAATAGCCCTTTTATATGCAAAATAATCACATGTCGTTTCTGAAGGCGGACCATGCCGTTCGTGGGCACTGGAGAATGTCATTCTAAAATCTAGCAAGTGTAAATATATGGCAGTCACTTTCGGTGGGCGTCTGTTACTTATCCACCCACAATCTATCCCTTCCCAGCGATTGATCTCAGAACCAAAACATACAGTATAAGCAGTCTAAGGCCACCGACTGAAGCAAAATCCGTTGCGTTGTATGCAAACTTACAACACTTACCGATCGGTTTGATGGTACACCTCGAAGGCCGGATCTTCCCATGGATCGATGACGGCACCTGCTTCTCGACCTAGGTCATAACGCTGGAAAATCTTTGTTCGTTCCTCCTTGGCCCGCGCAACCAAAGCCTCTTCGTCCATTGCTTTGGGATAGGTTATCAGCTTACCGTAGCCAAACCAACACAGTCCTAGTTAGGATTCTTGTTTTCTTGCAGTTCGCTTTACTTGATAAATTAGATGATCACTTTCTCACTTCATAGTTTTCCCAAGTAATCATCGTTTGAGGTTTTCTTCTATTTTTTTTTTCAAGTTTTTCTTTAGAAAAGAAAGTAGTGATTGAAAAATAACTAAACGCTTTTCACATATTATCCTCTGATTTTCACACCTGCTGCAGCAGCAGGTCAAACACATCCACTTTCTGGGCAATCATTACTAACTGTTAAAGTCGATTAATTTAGCATTGCAAATTGCGTGGCGAAAAGAAGATAATCAAGAAAAAGGGAGCAATGGCAAAGTGGAGTGATTCTTTGCGACATTCATGAAGAATATGTAAAATTTGGTGCTATACATTCTTCGTGGGTTGTTTGCTAAAATAGAATGCGTCAAAAAAATTACAAAATTGCAACCAGCAACAGGCACTGAGAAAACTTATTGAAATTTTAAAATTATGGAGTAGCATATTATTTTTATTCACAGGCTATGAAATAGCATAAGCAACAATCCCGTTTACAAGTTTTCTGGCTGTTTCATGTATTCCATTCACCAGTTTTTCATATCGCAACTTTCTTCACCTCCATTTCGAGAGTAGCCGCGGAGCGACATCAGCACGATAGACGACGGCCACTTGTTCCGACTCCAATCAAACAACACCGATCGCTCGTTGCAGCACAATATACCACCAGTTCCCGCAGTACCAAATGACAGAGGAAAAAATTAACACAAATTTAATTGGAAACACCGTTTGATTTTCACTACCCGATTAGCACGTACTATTCGAAGATTTTCGGGGCGCACTTCGTGTGCACCAAACAGTCCACAATAATAACTACATTTCTAAACATTCAGTTTTAATTCTTGCTTGGTTTAACGAGAACAATTTTGATAGAAAGCTGATTATTATTTTCTCGGCCAACACCATTCCGGAATCGATAGCGAGTTTGCAACCACGAAAAACTATTTTGTTACGTTTTCCTATCTTTTTCTGTGTCACCTATTTTTCAATTTTTTCACGCTGTCTATTCGTATCGTTTAGTTGTCATTATTTTGTCGAGGGATAGGTCACTGGTGGAAACGATAAATCGGCGAACGAATATAAAACCAAAACAAAACCGGTTACATTTTGTGTATATAAAAGTATAATACAATGTAATTTATATTTACTATCATAATATTATATTATTCCTACTTTCGATATGTGCACCGATAGCAGATAGGCCGTCAGCTCGAGAGTTATTAAAAAAGCCATGATGTGAACCTGACTGCACACTTTTCCGACTCGGGTTACCCACAACGATATGTGATTCTGAAAACAGTTACAACGTACTTTTTCCGCCAACGAATATTGGGCTTATTCAAGAGAAAGAAAACTATCCTTGACATGATTAATGACTAAACCAACTGGTTACCGTGCAATGAATAAATTACAATGAAAAAATTGCCAGATACCAATTATCAACCTATTGAGATATCATTGGATATCAAGATGATACAATATTAGAATTTTTCGAAGAACACGCATATTTAAGAAAAAGAAGGGCACATAATAAGTTAATTTTAATTTACAGCTCTTTAGTACTATTTTGTGTAAACGTAACAACCCGGTCTTAGTTTTCTTCTAACTCATACACTTGCCGTTTTGCAACTTGGGTCCGCATTACATCGTCTTCGTTTACCCGTAGCGATACTGGAGGTATGAGTGCTCCAGCGACGACGCGTCCCTCCGAGTTTAAGAAGTTAAATGTAGCACATGCCTGTTCCGTGCTAAGTACCTCGACGTTGATTCTATACTTGCGCATGTACTCGATAATTCTTTTGTTGAGCGCCGGCGTCATCGGTTGGTCTCCAATCCCCACGACCAGAATATCAATTTTTGGTTCGAGTACACTGAAAAGACTGAGACTTTCCTCGTTGATGTCTTCGTAGCTTGCGACATTCCAAGAGAACACCGTTCGTGGAAAAATAGCCATTGGTCCGAGAACTACCATGTTGTTATTCAGCCGAAATCCTACCTGGCTGTATGAGTTTATCAGTAGACCAGATTCGGCCTCCAGATTGAGGATACTAAGGGTCGTTTTTCCATCTCCATCATATGCACTGCTTCGATGAACGATACTGGAACTTTTGAGCAGAACTGTTATTTTGCGCATATATACAGCTACAAATACTTACTACAAACTTCTTGCCGCTGGAGGCCGAAGAAAACTTTGCAACCTTCGGACTGATTGCATTTTTATTCTTGCGAATGTCTCTGTTACTAACGATTAAATAACTTAGGGTTGGGACTAAAATTGGAAAGACGATTATTCGAAGTAGTGTTCACGAAAAGTCGGCGCATGCATGATATTGTTATGAATGTGTGACAAACTGTCAAAAACGAAAATACAATATATACCAAGACGATAAAATAGAAAGGTGTGAATATTTCTTGAGCGTTTTTTCAAAAAGACATCTGCAATGAGGTACTTTGTTTACTTTCTCTTCTGTTAATAATACACTGTAAATAATGTACACGTTTTTTCGATGAGATTCGACACATAAAATTTAAGTTTCAGATGACACTGAAACCTTAAGAATTTTCCACTTCTCCTTTAATAAAATTACACTTGAAAATTAAGTGTGCCGCATTATGACATCATCACATTTAAATGTTAAGTGTCAGCATATTAAATCACAAATGTTTTTCCCATGAGATTCATGGTTTTGACAATTGCGGCAACATTAAGTGTGAAAACACTTAAAAAGTTCAGTTTTCCCAACATCACTTTCAGGCAACATGGCTGCACAAAACATGCAGAACTAATTCATTCCGGATTTTCACGGCACATTTTGGAAGTTTTAAATTGTAAGTAAATTCATTGCATCTGTATAATACTTTTGTTCATTATAATATATTTCTTTTATAGAAACTATGCTACAGAAACTTCCACTAGGACGTTCAACTTCTTGATTCCCAAACGGACGAAGTGATGAAGAGGTTTATGTTATATTCAAATTTTTTTTACATATAAGTGTATATTTCATATTCAAATAAAACAATGAATTAAACAGAAAAATCCTAAATCTATCAGTCATATAAATAAAATGCTCTCTCCAGCTGAAAGTTAACATTTTTTTCACATGGCTTTCATAAGAAATAATGTAATATTCAAGTTGATTCCAACTTGAATTCTATATGAATAACGTTCAATAACCAATTGTCAGACAATTTACTTGAATGCGCCAGGCATATGAATCTTAAGTGTGATATCTTTTGGAAGCAACATGTTTTGAAGAAGTGTGTTAAGAAGTGTCTAGCACATGAAATCTAAGTGTGAAGACAGTTGCGGCAAAATTAAGTGTAGAACACTTGACTCCAAAGTGCGGATTATTTGCAGTGTAGGGATCTTTAGGGATGTGCGGGTTAAGGCATATTCTGATGCAGATTAGTACCGTGAGTTTATATCTCAGTCCTTTTCCAATTTTTTGGCCCGAAACTATTGAAAAAAACATTTTTTAGTTTGTTTCCTTTTAGGACAATAACACATCCAAACCCATGCGACTTGCATGACTCTATAGGTTGCCTTATCAGATCTACCATAGCTTGCAGATGAAACTTGGGATGGCAGGTTGTTAGCGGATTGACAAAGTACCAGATCATGCTGTGTGGGGTGCTGTCCCGGTTAACAATGAGGCGAATAAAATATTTGCAGATACGTCATTTAGTCGGACAACTGTCAGTTTGTTGGTTGAATTTAATTTGGTTTTTTTTTAATTTAAAAATCAGAAAAGAATAATGAATGATAAGAATGAATAAGAATGATATGAGTGCACTCGTAAGGACACATGCTATCAATAAATATGAAAAACTGGCACAATTTTTCCAAATTAAAGATCCCTATTCGGTCACTTTAATCAAATACAAATAATAATAATAATAATTTGTATTCGCTTTAACATTTATCCAACGATTGATTTATCCCTGAACTCTTTGCATAATATGCTAGTTAAAACCACCGTCTTTCGATCTGTACTGTAAAATAAGTGAAAAGTGACGCCGTAAAAATCGAAAGAGAAAGTAAACAAAGAGAGTAACTCACAGCAGATGTTTTTTTTTTAAAAAACGCTCAAGATTTGTCATTGCTCGAAATTATAAAACAAAAGGTTCTGCTGCCCAGTCAAAAAGGGCAAGTTGCTGGCTAACGGGGGGCTATTTGCCAACTCGCCTGCGCTAATAGCCCTTCAGTTTGCCAGTAGGGGGTTATTTCAAATGCAACAT
Source organism: Topomyia yanbarensis (assembly GCF_030247195.1). NCBI lineage: Eukaryota > Metazoa > Arthropoda > Insecta > Diptera > Culicidae > Topomyia > Topomyia yanbarensis. Next base: position 349,894,828 of record NC_080671.1, on the reverse strand, counting down.
TTGGGTGATTTGCCGCCGTCATTTTTTTGCCGCCCTACCCGCCCTTAAATCGCCTCCAAATCGCACAGGGAACGCGCCATTTAATCGATCTTAATTGGGTCATTAAATGAGAGAAAAAAATCTTTTTTTGTTACATACATGGATAAAGCTGATTTTCGTGATTGCAACAATGTTTTTTTCCAACCCAGGAAACGTTAAAATAATATTAAAATTTAAAATAAAGAAATATGTTGACAGCCTGGATTCGACACTATCAGAAGCATTTGACATATCGAATTTCACGACAAATGATGCCCTGCAGAAAAACTAATACATGTTTTCCCGGTTTTCCCGCAGGGTTATATTTAACACCATTAAATGCATTTTGGGTGTTGTCTTGATAGGCCAGATGTAAACAACCGCAGTTTTCCTATATATAATTGCCAAGTTTACATAAGATTTATTTTAAAAAGCAAAAAAATCGTTTTTACGTATTACAACGATTTTTTTGAAATAATGTTATATTATGTATATTGGACCTAAAATTTATCGAATGGAACGGAAAACTATATATAGCTTAATGACCCAATCGCCTAATATGAAAATTACTAATAATATTTATTTTCGGATTCATTATCATACTCACATAAACTTATCAGTATACTAGATAATCACCACCAAACTATAGGATGAATCAATGGTTAAGGTCTTGCACACAAAAACTTACCACAATCTGACTTTCATTAAAACTTTAGGTCAGAGATCTTGTTCCACTATACAGTCGTGATTCGCTGGTTGGACACTCTTTAACTGGACCGCTTTTTAGTTTGACCTCCGCTAGTTGGACCATTGTCCAACTAAAAAGCATTTGAACGTCAACATTTCATGTCAAATTTACTTTGACAATCTGTCTAACAATCTTTTACACTACTAATGTCTTCTTTGGAGAGTTTTTGACATTTGTCAGTCGGTTCAACTAGCGAAACAAATCGTTAGTTGGACAGAGGCTGTGGCCGCGAATCGCGATTATACTTACACACGATTCCACAATTTCCCACATGCGTTGGCTAAGTGAAGTGCACTAGACAAACACAATACAACCGACAACACGCCAATTGGTTAAAAAACAATTTTAAGCTTAAGCCAACATGAACCGCCATGTTTGAAAAACGCAAAAAACAACCAAGTCCATTTTAGCCGCCAGAAAATTTGTCTAAGTATTGAAATTGCCTTTAAATCGCATTCGCAAATTGCATATGTTCCTAGGGGCAATTAGCACAGGTGAGTTTAGTCAAACGTCAAACTGTTTAAATCGCCTGACCATGTTCGTCCGCATTTTTTTTGACTGGGTGGGGATGTGAATGTTTCAGTTCCAGTTCTACTTTGAAACCCCTATATAAAATATAACGCTCCTGAACATGCTCTTATACATTAACGCTGTTTTAAACTTCTGAATTCACATAAATTATAAAACTTCCTTTTTATATTGAACACACACAAAACCATCTGACAGCACTGACTTGACCTTTTCTCTCGTTCACGTCGTTTTTGTAGCACCCCTTTGAGCAGGGTTACCACATATACGCACTGAGCCAAAAAATCACATCCGTTTCATGTGAAAAAACACCTAAATTTTAAAAATTATTATGCACATCAGATTCATATGCATCAAATAAAACTTATATAATCACCGATGAATTTCAAATATAAAATGAATAACTTTCAAGCATGCCCCACATACATTTTATGTGACTATCACATACTCCTAGCGTTATGTGTAAAACACATAACTATTACAGGAACATACTATGGGAAAAAATCAAACACATTCAACATGGCGTCAAGGAACAGCACGGCGGAGAATACATTGCTCCCCGATTTGTGATTTTTCTAATTAAATGTGAAGACGTGTTAGAAATATATATCCGTTATCTCTGCTCCAGGTTGAAGATTCCAAGATGGTATAGAATGCATTTCAAATCAATGATCAACGCAGCCCAGTAAGTCCAGCCGAAAAATGTGCCAAAGTTCTGGATGGCTCTAGTTAGTGACCGGTTCCAGTGACACGAATGTTTTGTCACTGGAACCAGATATTAACTAGAATCAGTTAGTTGCATATTATTCTGTATTTTACAGATTTTTCAAGATAATTTACAACCAAGATTCTGTATATACAGATTACAGATTTTTCGCTAAAATACAGATTTTACAGATTTTCGGTGTAGGTTAGTAGAACCCAGGCTATCAGAATTTCATATAACGCTTAAGGCTCAAGTTACCTCAAGGCTTGGTAGTGTGCGGAAGAAAAATTGTGTTCAGCTTTGCCACCAGATTATCCATTCAAACCTTTCCAAAACTCTAAAAGACGAATATCAGTCGATATATTAGATCATCACGATTCAATTCATGCAAAATACCTGCTGGAAAAACTATCGGCTTAGCTGAATGGTGCTTTTGAAAAAGAGGCTGTGGTTTTTTCATTGCGCAGTTGTGTTGCGTACCCCAGTACAGTGTGGTAGTGTGACAAAAAATCACAGCCACTTTTTCAAAAGCACCATTTAGCAAAACCGATAGTTTTTCCAGCAGGTATTTTGCATGAATTGAATCGTGATGATCTAATAAATCGACTGATATTCTTCTTTTAGAGTTTTGAAAAGGTTTAAATGGATAATCCGGTGGTAAAGCTGAACACAATTTTTCCTACCCATACTAACCAGCGTTCAAATCTAACACATGCTCAAAAAAGGTAACTTGAACCTTAAAAAGCATCCTATGCAGTTCAGACCTTAAGTAACCGCTAAAGGCTAGTATACAGTTCGAAAATCGTGTAATGGGATTTGGGTTCCTGTGTATTTTAAATGGAGCTCGGGATTTCAAATCCCGTGACTACACAAAAATGACAGTTTTCATGAAGTGTAAACCCAACCGCAGGAAGCATCAAGAGATTTTAAAACTCTTCACACAGAAATCCGGCCGGGAGCAATTCAACCTAGAATTCAACACAAATTGTTTCTGACGGTGAAGTGAAAACTGTATTTTTATTAGTTTTAAAATTCTGTGCTATTTTGATACTGTTGGTGCTTTTTAGAAGCAGCAGAACTTTTGTATTGACAGTTTGGAGAGATCTCGACGGAAAATTTTCCCTGATCAAATCCTGACACAAATCCTGTGACCGATTTCCCGAACTGTAAACTAGTCATGGAACAAAAACGCCAAATTTAGAAATCATTTGTTCCACAGATAAAAATAAAATCAATCTGATTGTTTTATTTGTGATCGGTTATCACAATAAATTTTTTACTTTCTAAATATTGTTTTTTGAGAAACTTATACTTAATTTTTGAATACAGATTTTCGATTCAGAATTTTTCGCCCGCGATACAGATTTCCAGATTTTTTCACGAAAAAATTCAGATTTCAATGTGGCAACCCTGCCTTTGAGTTCCGTTTTCAGCAAACAAACACACTCACAGTTCACAGTCGACCTGCAGGCAAAACAAAGAAAACTGCGTAGAAAAATTCGATCCGCTGAAAAAATCAAATTTTCTGGAAAAATTTGTGTCTCCTCAGTGAAAATAGTATCAAACGATAGCAGTTGTGATCCGTTAAAATGCTTGACTTGGAAGTGGTTCCGGAGCGGTCGCTCGGATGCGATAATTGGGAGTTTATTCTGGGTATGTAATTCTGCTATATACTTTTTTTAATCGATTGTGATGAACTCGGTGAGTTCAACGATATCACACAGGGCCCTTGGAAGTTAGCTTCGCAATTTGTGTTTATCGTGAAAAACTGCCATTGAGTAATATTCTATATCCTACAATGTCGAGTTTATTATCAAGGATGTTAGTAATATTTTTCAAGGATGTTTTTGGTGTGATTTTTATTTGCTGTGATAAAGCTGGAGATTTTCTCACGCGTCTCCTTTGTTCTTTTGGATTCCGGGACTCGCATCTCTCGTGTCCGTGACCATCCCGTACTTTATGTGACTTTGTATGTCCAATGTAAGCGCAAACGAGATAGACGAATAATCATCTGAGTAGGAGAGAGATCATGACAAGAAAAAAAAAATAACGAAGCTTGATCGTAAACGAACTGAAGTGAAAAGGAAGAGAATGAAGAGAACCCAACAAAACAAGTTTTGTGGAAGTGTTTATCGTTTTTGTGTGCGTGCACTTCAGAATGAATGATGAGAGATTGCTCTTTTTGTTTACAACCTAGTCGAGTCAGCTGTTGGATGTACACGGTGGGTCTGTGGATGTTTAAGGTTAGACAGAGAGGGCAAAAATCGAAAACGGAAAAAAGCAGTTTTTTCCACACCTTGTGTTAGATCTTCATAACAATCAATCAGCTTATGTAGAATGTTACAGTACCGCTAATTGATTTTTATAAAGATCTAACACACGGTGTGGAAAAAACTGCTTTTGTCGTTTTCGATTTTTGCCCATTCTCTGTTCAACCTTAAAAGGTTGAACCATTGAATTTACCATGGCATTTTCTGTTCTTGATATTTTCACCGTCTTGTTAAATCATGGATTATACACATAAAAATAAATAAATCGAGATAATCCCATTCAGCATTTTTTATCATGTTTCAGGAAAATCTTACCTCTCTTTACAAAAAAAGAAAGAACCAAAAAAGGGATACTTCGATATTGATTGCTTTAAAAGCTTAACTTTTTTTAATTTCTGCTCTACTTCGCTATGATTAGGGGACAAGTTGATTTATAACAAAAATGTATAATCTTAGCTATAGAAAATACTGCAAACATATCCAGCATGATTCAAATTATTAAATTTTTATTCATAAAATCTAGATTATTTTTGGATAGGAGTTTAGCCTAATGGTTTATGTTTAATGGTTGTACGCCATTTCCCGGAACACAATGTTCCGATATGTACCATTTACCAGAAACAACTTCCCCGGATGGCATTTCTCCGGAAAATCAAAAGCACTACAACTGCAAGCAATAAAGCCCTCCAAAAAATCTTCGGGCTAAATTTAGTGTCACTAAATTCTCCAGCGTCTGAACCACAGGGTGAAAATAGAATTGAAAAAAATCTTTAAGTGCTCGATTTACGAAATCGGAACTTGAGATAGATATGCACAAAAATTTCAATTAAAAATGATCGGAACCCTTTATCAAAAATTTGGCTTTGGTTTTACCCTGCATTAACAAAATCAATTCAATCTTACAGGAATGCATTTCTCGCAAGCTGTAGCGATAATTCAATCGCAAGTTGGCATCATCAAAGGCGTTCAAGTACTATACTCCGATACGGTGAGTATTTGTCGTTTTTTTCCTAATACGCTTATGCGTCACAATCTTTCTATTTCATATTCCAGACCCCTCTGAACGTAGACATCATCATCAATCTACCCCAGGATGGGATTCGTTTGATTTTTGACCCGGTTCAGCAGCGTCTAAAGGCGATCGAAGTATTTAACATGAAGTTAGTCAAACTAAAGTACTACGGTCTCCCGTTCAACTCGCCTGAGGTTGTCCCGTCGATCGAAGAGATCGAACACTCATTCGGAGCGACTCATCCGGGAGTGTATGATGCGGCGAAGCAACTCTTTGCGCTACACTTCCGGGGGTTGAGTTTTTATTTTCCGGTCGACAGTAAGTTGCAGCCGGGATATGCCCACGGATTAGGATCGTTACATTTCCCCAGTGGCGCATCGCCAATCGTATCGAAGATGGCTCTCTACTGTGGTGGAAGTATAACAGACAGCCGACCTCCGCCGTTACCCTTGTCCTGTTATAACCAACAGCTCTATTTGGAATCGGCAACAGTGCTGCGCAATGCGATGGGAACCCGTGGGCTGCGACTTCAGTTGTATACTGAGGGATCTCCACGTGCACTGGAGGCGAAAAAGCAGTGCTTGACACGAGAGGTCATATTTGGGGACAGTTGTCAGGATGTGGCAAGCAATCTTGGAGCTCCGTCAAGGTTTGTAGTGGCTGTATTACATAATTACCATCTACTATTGGTTTTTTTTATTCCAGAGTGTTCTTCAAAAGTGAAGACAAAATGAAGATTCACTCACCGAGTGCACACCGCCGGGTTCAATCCAAACGGAGCGATTTCTTTTTCAACTACTTCACACTGGGAATCGACGTACTGTTCGATGCTCGAACCCAGCGAGCCAAAAAAATTATTTTGCACACAAACTATCCGGGACATTACAATTTCAATATGTACCACCGATGTGAGTTCAATCTTCAGTTGGCGCCAGACAAGTAAGTTTTAAAATTTCCATGTCTAATGTTCTTTTTCCCCCGTAAAACTTCAGTTGACGCAAACCTATTGTACTAATAATAATTTTCCGCCAGGGTTACTGAGGATACTCCACTGGATTCACCGGTCAGCGTTAGTGCATACTCCAAGTGGGACACCATCTCGTCTCGTTTGGCACCGGCCGAACGTCCCGTTGTGCTGCATCGGGCCGGTTCGACCAACACGGCCAACGTGTTTGGGTCGACTTTCTGCTACGGCTATCAGGATATCATATTTGAGGTTATGCCCAACAATTATATAGCATCGGTGACGCTATACCACCCGGCGCCCCACTCAAGCGATTATGCGTATGGTGGTGGCAGCAATGCTAGTAGCGTGAGCAACAGCACCCGCAATCTGCTGCAGGACGGCAATAAAGGTAACATCCGTGTCAGCGCATGACCGGCTATCAGCTTCAATCAACTGATCCTGGATGGCCGTTATCTAAGCTGTGTTAATTAGCTCGTCGACAGCTAATCTTTCGTGTTTGGACAAACCATTGTGCATGCAAGCCAGCGTTTACATTTTATGGACAAGCAGTCAAGTAGTCGTAGATGGCATCAGATTTTAGTGAGTGATAAGTTTTCTCAAGCTTAGCGGTTAAGTTTTAGTTTGTATTTTTTTTGTCTGATTCAAGACTCGTCAGATAGTGGATTTATGTCCCAAACAAAGATATGATTTCTAGCTGGATATGCATATTAAAATAATCGACAAGGTAAAATATTTAAATGAACAAAAAAAAAAATAATTAAAAGTATTGAAATTACTGTCGGTGATTTGCAGTAGAAAATGATTCAACGTAACAGTTGTCTACGAAAAAACTATAAATGTGATGAAAAATTCTTTTACATATTATAAAAGAAAGCAAAAATATTCATTAAATAAAAATTTAAAGTTAGGGTAAACGTTATTACTCTATTTAATTGTACACTGAAAGAAATGTCCCATTTTTTTTCTAAATTCCGTCAAGTAGAAATATTTGTTCGTTGAAGCATTTTGCTAATATTGAATTATTTTGTCATCAATTGAATTAAAAAAAAGATACAATGCGAATAAAAGGACATCATGTCACTGACAATCTTCGTTAAAATTTAAACTCAAATACAAAACATACATAATTTTTTACACAAACAAATGTTTACAACATAATACTATCCTTGCGCAGCATTACTGCCAGGCGTATATCCTTGGGCATAAGCGTGATTCTCTCCCGATGCACCGTACAACGGTAGGCATCCTCCATCAGTTGCACAACGTAGGTTTCGGCCGATTCCTGCAGGCACATAAGACTTTCAGCCGTAATACGCATATCATGATGGCTGTACTCGTTCAGAACCTCTCGTATTAACCGTGCGAATGGGAGCTTCGGGACCACTGAAGTTGTGACAGATTGCAGTCTGGCGATTTCTTGCATGGCCTTAGTGTTACTCCTGGTTGTCTTCCTAGGCGCTGACGATTTTCTTCTGGAGGGGATGCTTTTATTGGGCTCCTGATTGAGAGGTGAATCTGCCTGTTCTTCGGTAACACTTTCGGTAAAATTCGGATCCGTTGGTGGATCGTATACCATTGATCCGTCTGCGTTGGAATTCTCACTTTGATTTGATGACGATAGCGATTTGCTCGTATTGGGAACTGTTGAAGTAGTGGCGGTAACGATCAGTGACTTTGTTGTTGGTTGTGAAACAGGTAAAGTGCTTGGAATCGAACTATCATCACGCTGTGAGAAACTGTGATCGGAGGCAATCTCTGATCCTAGCATTTCGTCCATTGTAATGTTTGATTCGGTTGATGGTGGAGTTGAAACCTTTTTTCTGGGTTTCTTTGATTTTTTCCCCTGTCCTTTGTGCACCATTTTGGTTGTGATATTATATTTTATTTTTATTGTGGGTGAAAACCTGTTACATTGATACTTGATACATCATCAAACAAAAAACTTATATAAATGTTACTAATCAAACACGTGATACTCGTACGACTAACGCTGGCAGTTAATTATTACAATGGCGACTTTGATATGAAACTACTTCTATTGCAAGTAAACAATAGATGGCTGTTTGCAGAGCCGTAGCATGGTCTTCTGGAGCCCTTGGTAGAGACTCGATTTTGCGCCCCTTGCATCGTTGTCAGCGAATATGTCGAATATGGCAATCTAGTCGGAAAGTAATCTATATTCCAATGTACCTGAAAGACATCAGGTTCAAAGAATGGAATTTTTAGACAATTTCGGGCAGAGCCTTCAGAATGCAATATCAACAGAACATTAAAGTTATGTTAAATTTTATATATAAGTTTACTGCAGATTTGTCTCTAATATCATTCGAAGTTAGGTGTTTGAAGGCGACGGACGGAAACTTTTTTCGGGAGACTTTGGAAAATCAGTAGACCCTAGGTATTTAAAGGCAACGGACGAAGGATATTTCCCATAGACTGTATGTGTAGATCAGTTTACTGAGCTGACGACTTTTGAAGAGGTTGGACCCGTTTCTGCCGTTCAACCCTTCACTAACCGTTATATTTATTTCCGATGATTGAAAACTTGTAAAAATACCGAAAAACCCAATTTACAGACTGTATACTAGGGTGCCGATGGCATGTATGCAAAAAAGGTCTACATGATCGCTCACAAAATTGAGATCGACGGTGTAGATACCGATTAGAGATTGTCATGCATGGATTTACTGAAGCACGGGGTTAGTCGATTCACAGACCCCTCGTTCCGGCGAGCAAATATTTTGAATAACAATCGAATTGGACGGGACAAAATGGTTTGTACTTTCAAAATTCGTGTCAGGTAACTTTTGGCAGTAGTGTTCACATAATCATGCCCCAAGTACGAAAAGCATACAATGAATGTAAAGCATTCCCTTAAAAACGCTCTTAGTACTCTTTTACAGAAATATGTACTAAAAAGAGAAACGTCACTCACGACAAAACAACATTATGCTCTCTTGACTTAGGAGTATGACTCTGATTATCTTTTTGTGGGACCATCTTTTACTGCTCCCAAAACCATAGGCAGATGAGGTTACTTGTTTAGTGACTATACGCTTGTCCAGACATGCCGCAGACTCAGGTCGAATGCGAACCATTTAAAAATGCCAAAATAGTTACTCTTTTCACTGTCAGACCCCTGTTGACATATTAACTTCCTTGACCTGATTCAAAGTCTGTACTAACAGGTTATCGTGCTCAATAAAATTACAAATTAAATTAAGGGAAATTTAAACTAAATAATCAGAAAGGGTTATGAGGCTATATCTAGGGACTAAAGAATATTTTGAGAGCTTCGTTTTATTAAAAGAAAGGAAAATACCTATATGTCCCGATTTTGTCAGTCCCCGTTTTATCAGCCTAAAATTCACCAAGCAAGGGGCTGATGAAAACGGAGTTTCACTGTATAGCGCGTTCACTAAATGATCGGAGCGTTTTTGTGTTTGCGAAATCTTGGGCGTAGTTGTGTGTGCATGATCGCGATGGCATGTTCGTCTTTGTGTCAGGAATCAGGTAAAAAACCAAAATAAAATCCCTGTTTTGAGCAACATCGCGAAGAGCACGGGCGTTTGAAAGTTAACGGTTCAGATACTAGAAGATAGTGTGTTCTCCCTATATCACTATAGCGTTCCCGGTCATGTCGCCATGGAACGTATTGTCTAGTGGATACGAGCGTCATTTTAATGGTCCAGCTGAAGGCATGGACCTCTGCCGCTGGAACCGATGGTAGAAATTTCCGGATGTGATCCATTCAATGGGAGTTTGTAGGTACCAGTTTGAGACCGCGTTTATAATTTATAGTGTTTGTCTAAAATTTTTCACCACTAAGGAGAAATATAGCATAGTGCATATTCTATTAGCTTGTTAAGCAAAACCAAGTTTCGATGTTAATAATTCTCAACGGCTTAATCAGAACTCCTTTTCTTGCGCGATATCAAGCGACCAGTACACCAGGACCCTCGTTATCTCTCAACCGACTGTGCCTTCTCCACAGGCTTTCGGCAGTTACAACGTTCTTGGGTCTGGCAGGCAGAGCTTCGGCAGTAAAAAAAGTTCTAAGAGTCTGGGAGAAAGAGCTGGACCAGAAATTTTTTCATGGGATTTCGATGCTTTTTCAGATTTACACACACACAAGCAGTTCTTGCCACACCACCACCAGCGAATGTTTCATACTGTTGTCAGAGAAATCGGAAATCCGGAATTGAGCAAATGAGACAAAATATTGTGAGATCGTCTGTGCAGGAACCGGCGGGGAGTTTTCTGCACTAAATACACGTCATTGAAGCAAAGCAGAAACATCAACGGTCCCAAGTAGCTTCCCTGCGCTATATCTGGCAATCTCCAACGACAACCATTTTCTCTCGAACTGAGAGCTGAGAGCTAGGATCGAAACAGTTGCAAAACCTACCGTTGATTTCAAATTTCTCCATTTTATCGCTTGCTATATCAAAACCGACGGATAGGTTGGTGTTGGTAGTATCAGTTTGAGCGCGATTTCCATACTTTCTGTTATGTAGTATACTTGACTTTGTTAGTCGCTGTTCACCGTCCAGCCATGAAACGGTTTATTGTTTTAGTTCATGCTGTCCTCTTGATGTTGTATGGGTTTTCACGTTTACCTGGTTTGAGTTGTTTGTGAGACCAACGTGTATACGCATTTTTTTTTGTTATTTGCGTTATCATCGGAGGTGCTGGCTGTTGATTGGTAAGTAGCAGGCGCATTACAATGATCGGACACGCTGTGTGCAGATTCTGTTGTTCCAGCATTCGTTGGTGGCTGAGCTGCAACTCCGGTTGGTGGTGATTTAGTTGATGTTGTTAGGTTTGTTCGCAGTTGATGTTGTTTCGTTAGAGATTTTCGCACAAGGTTTGGCAAGTAGGGATCTGTTCTTGATATGTGCACAGCGTGATTTGAGATATTGCTATTTCGTATTGAATGTTCAGGTATGAAGGAATAGGTTTCGTAACTGGCATTCTCACGAAACGAACACCATTGGATATACCTGCAAAAAAGTTTCTCCAGGTTTCAAACTTTCACCGTTACGTACTCCGACAGAATGGTTGCAGTGAATTTATTGGTAGTACGCGGGGATGGATCGTGCAGGCGCACATCAGTCTTATCATTGTCAATCTAAACGGTTATCTTGATTCTAACATTGTCATGCGAAACGACGTGTTGCATGTTGTTACCTATTTCGCCATGGCCAAAGTTTTAAATGCTATCAGTACCGCATTACGAGTATGCGCCTTTATTAATTGTTCCACTTCGTAGACACAAGGGCGGATTGGACATACGACCACTGTATTGCACCGAAGATTGTTCAAATTTTGCTGCTGAGTTTCAATAATTTTTAAATAAATGGTCGATACAGCATCGATAAAAGTAAAGTAACAGCAAGCACTCCGCGAGCGTGTTGTACGGTTTTACGAAACACATGGCCATCGTGGAAAAAGTTTACGGTAGACCACTTTCGAGACGAAAACGTGCCCGTGAGTACAGTTTACCGGATCCTGGCATCCCTGAGCGTGAAGGCCAGTAGCGGCCGTATGGCGAAGATAATGACGAAGAAGAAGAAGCTGTTCGACAACAAGGACGGAACGAGTTTGCGTGACGCCTGTCGAAAATGTCATCGCGACTAAGTTGCGTCGTGGGAGCATCGCAACTAAGTTGCGTCGTGATCAGGGCCCCTTCTCCAATATTCATCGACATTTTTTGAAGAATAAACATTGTTTTTAATAAAAAAAATACTGAACTTGTTGAAAATTTTTTTAACTGCATGCCTAAAAAATTCTATTATGATTACGCTAAACGATGTTATATTTAGACACCCGTTTTCGCACCGGTCGTTGGTAAAAAGGTTGGCAAAATAACAATCTGTTTTCATACCGGTAGTTGTGATTATAGTTACTTCGCCGTTTTTTTGCAGTCATGCAATAAAAGAATCGTAAAGAAGTAAGTTTTAATTCAGAGATTCAGCATCTTTAATAAACATAAGCTTTGTTACAGTTACAGCGCCTTTTCACTCCGGTTTGCTACTTGAAGAAGAAAAAGGAGAAGAAGAGAAAACAGGAACGATTTTCTCCCTGGGGTATTTCCAGTTTCTCCTGGTACTGGAATGAAACCAAATACAAATTTGTATTTGAATGAAACCAACAAAAATATTATGTAAATGTGGCCACCTATCTATCTTGAAACGTTCCGTAAATGAACAAGATAAATAACGAAATGATGTAGGTGGGAGGTTTTTGACATTTCTCAACATTTTGGCATTTTTCTTTTCTAGCCAGAGCTGCCAGACAATTTTGTTGAAAGACTTTATTGTCCAAATAGAAAAAGTCTGCAGTTTATTTAAAAAATATCCTACTTTTTCATTTGTAATACAATTCTCCTACCCGCATAAATGTGTATCACATACAAACCATATCATAGAATCTTCTTCTAATAAACCATTTCTTATATGGTTCAATCTAAGAGAAGAGACGACAACAGGCTTCTTGCTCTTCTTAATTTTCCCGACTGGGCCCTGCAGTAAATCTAAAGACAACAAACGTTCATCGTTGCCAGATTCCTTTTGTATGCTTTTCGCAATTGCTGAAAATAATTGTACCTCGAAAATCGCACCTCAACCAACAATTTACAATGCATAAGCTGCATTTAAAAATTTAATTTAATTTTTATTCGTGTCAGTATACGTAACTATATCGTCATTCATGACTTTTTACAATTTGCATGAAATGTTGATGTGTATGAAAAGTAGCCAGAATAGATTCAGCAGCACTGATTTCCATCCCGTTGGTAAATATAATAAACGCTCATGATTAGCAAAACGACCAATCAGAAGCCAAGGTTCAATATTGAGGTTAGGACTGGATCAAATTGGCTACACGATTGTCTTCTCTTCTCTTAAGCGGACCCTACACGTGCAGAAATATTGACAATAAATCGATTATTGATCAATATATTGATCGTGTAAGGGTATCTTGAAAATATTGATCATGTAGAAATCAAATGGGATTGACGGATTGATGCAATCTTGTCAATATTTTTATTGACAATATTCTTGTCCCGTGTAGGGTCCGCTTTAGGGTTCAATCAACGATAGAATGAACAAGCGTATGAATAGCAACCACCAAATCAGCTTTGGGACAGAAGTGAAATGTAAGATACAAGTCATACGCCGAATATGCTTGGTTAGAGTTTAGAGTTATTCCGGTTACCCCCAATGAAATATATATTAGTAGCTGGGTCGGGATTCGTCGATGCCCAGCTCCGCACATAGGGTTGATATTTTACAAAGGGGCGAATGAACCTAAACTTAACACCATTATAATAGAAATAAAAAAGTACATAGCTCTGGAATGATATTTATGCAGGAAACTTTTTAAATATAGAATAATAAAAATATTTGACAAAATGTCGCGAAATGTATTGAAGAAATTACCACAAAATATTAGTAGTTTTTCTGTATGTGCGCAAAAGAAAGTGTATTCTGCATAAACGGCAACACTGGTTTTTAATCAGTTTATTTTTCGTCATCCATTTGCTTTTACTGCATTTCAAAGTTAAGTCAGGTGATGATCACGTCCAGCAGAGATGCCAGATTTGCAGACAAGTCTGCAAATTCGCAGACTTTTAATTTAAGCTGCAGATTTTTTCGATGACGCAGATATTTGCAGATTTTTCCGTTTGGTTGCAGATATTTGCAGATTTTTTAGTTTGGTTGCAGATATTTGCAGATTTTTGAATATAAAGGCTTTTGGTTACACTAGCTTGCCTCACATTTTTTGTTCTTCCCAGACTTTTAAAATTATTATTGCAGACATTTGAAAAAAGTACCTGGCATCTCTGACGTCCAGTTGGACAGTAGAACCGTGAAAACTTCACTGAGTCACTAGCGTCACGAGGTTCCAGCAGCAAATAGGTTTTTTGGCCAGCACCGTCAGTAGCAATTGGACCCCGTACCAGGCAGGAAAGAAGATAATTAAAAATGAAGTTCAGCTGTACGTTAACGGCACTCCTTCTGCTGGGGACATTGTGCTCCTGCATTCAAGCTTCGGATGTGCCTGTTTTCATCTGGGGAAAGCCATCGTGAGTACTATTTCTAAAGCTTACTACTCTAGTTCATTCTAGGTCAAAGCGAAAATATTGATATTGGGGTCATGTGATTGTTTTCTGTTGTTCTGTTTCAGTGTTACGTATATTCCCGCATTGACCCAGTACGAAACATCTGAATTCTCGGCATTGATTGAATCTCAAGCTGGTGCCGATACATTTACGATTGTTTTCGTTGAGAACAGTGTAAGTTCATAGTATTTCCATTTTTGCGTTTCTTGGTGAAACTAAAAACTATATTACCACTTTTAGCTTTCCACCGAAGACTTGAGCAAATGCAAGTTGGGAACGCAGACCTGTTTCCGTAACCTGGCGAAGATCAATCGTAAATCTTACCTGCCCAACGTGCAGAATCCACTTGAAGCTTTTGAGGTTGAAGAAAAGAACGTTCAAATGGTTCAGGTTTCGGAAGATGGCACCCTTAGCGAGCGAATTATTCCTAAAGGTGGAGCAGTTGCTATTGTAAATTTGCAAGGTGGTGATTTTGCGTCACATGATGCGACTATTGATAGCCTCTATAGTCGCCTCCACGAGGAGTTCGACAACATCTTAGCTGTCTACACAGCTGAAACTCCTTCCTTTAGTTACTCATCGTTGATTCGTCGCACACGTCAGGCCAAGCAGGATGATCAAGCGCCAACTATGAAAACGCTTATTGTTCCTAACACATTCATTATAGCTTATGAAAAATTCAGTGCTGGTGCAGCCGATCAGACTCTTACGGAAGTGTCTTTTGATAAAGCAGTTAAGAGTGAAGCGAATAATTCTGACTCCACACTCCAAATCGAACTGAATGGTCCCAGCGGAGCATTGGTGCTGAATTTCCTGTTGACCCAAGGATCGTGGGAAATCGTGGGTGTCCAGTTCGATAATACTCCGTATTATCTGCGACATCGAGTCCACGTGAACCAGGATTTCTCGTATCGTTGCAATAGTCTGGCCTACGTTACCGGTGATTCGAAAAAGCAAATCGTATTCGATGAGGTGCAAATTCAGCCTCACTGGGGAGCAGAGGATGGCACATTCACTAAATTCGGTGATGCGTGGAACTGTGTTGGTTTCACCACTCCAGGCATCCTCACTGGGCTGTTTCTGGTGGCCATTTTCATCTTTATTGGGGCGTTCGGCATTACCTGGATGATGGACATCCGCACGATGGATCGTTACGACGATCCTAAGGGTAAGACTATCACCGTTTCTGCGGCTGAGTAGTACGCCAATGCAATAATTAGTAGCACATTATCCCTGTAATGTGTGAGAAGACGCCCGTTCAGCACGGCTATCGTAAGGTCGTTTAAGTTGTTGAAAATTAACACACATTGCTGATGAAAATAAAAATACTAAACGATAAACATTTGCCCATTTCTTTTTTTTTTGTGTAGGGAAAGCGTATATTCAGGAGGTTGGGAGAAAACAGAAGGGTAAAGTTATGATAATTTGTTCGCAAAATATCACAATTTGCTTGAACGGATGGTTTGGAATACGACGCGGTTTTTAAATGTAATGTTCCATTCAAATTGAAAAATTTTATGTTTAGAGGACACTCCAAAGTGCACTTACGTCGAGTTAACGTAATCGTAAACGTGGTCATACCAACTTGCCAAGCCAGTGTCGCAAACAAACTCTGACGGCAAATACTGAAAAATTCATTGAAGCAGATTGCATGGTCGTAGATGTTACTTTCAATAATTGTACTCCATTTGGCCCTTGAGAACTGACATACAAGTAAAGTTTTCAACTTGTGTAAGAAATAAAACTGTCGCTTTGAAATGACCACAATAAGTAGCAAGAGCAACTTGCCACTAACCGTCGCTTAGATCGGCCAGCAATCGCTATACGGGACTTGTGTGCAAACTTGGATGCAATGGTGACTCACGCATGCGAAGCTGTATGCGATGGTGATTTTCAACTTATTTTCATATAAATGTTTACACAGGTTTTTTGGCAAAGTTTGTTCTAGCATATATGTCTGTTCTCTGTGATTTGGCATAATGACCCTTTGGCAAATGGTCATTTGGTATGATCGTTATTTGACATAATTATTGCACTGAATCGAATACTTTGGACGGTATATTAATTACAGGGTGATTCATTACGAGGTTTTTTTTTTTCAAACCAGCGAAAAAATGAATCGATAAATCTGTATTATCATCACTTGAAAGAACATTCCTTGCCATTTATTATTTGAATACAATTGTTGTGGTTGAATGAAGAACAGTGAGTCTAGTTATGTAAGGTATGCAAACTAGGCTGGATGGAACTATCCAAGTCAGTCTTGGATATCGCATACATTTGGAGCATCATCAGATATTGCTTTAAGCTGCTCTCAACTCCTATTCGGCAGTTTTCACGCCGCCACCCGCGTTACGGCTTGGTAAGGCCAAACTGGTGTCGAAGGGGGTCAATTGAGGTTGTCTGATGTATTCTTGATGGTCACATCATTAGCGTTTCTGCGCTAGAACCGACAGACAGCTTTAGTTGATTATAAGATTAGGGACTTATATGTAATATGGTAAATAATGTCTTGTTCGCTTCAGATAGTTGATATTCGAGCCAGCAGAACTCCTTGAGCGTCTGATATCCGCGTTCCGACGGAAATCGAGGATCCGATAGAGATCCTTTCTATGAGACGGTCGACCGACGGCGTCGAAATGCCGGAAAAGATGAGCAGCGGCAAGCGAGTTTAACATTAGAGAATGAAACTACCATTGTAATCTGTAAGTAGCACTAACAAAATTATTAATTTCGGGAACTGTACGAGATGGCGCTGGGCCTTCGACTAGCATGGTCCATTCTCATTGATTCGGAAGTCTTCTTGGCTGGTTGGTAGATATGTGCTCCTACTTGCAAGTTGATCAATTCGCTTGGGTGGGGGACATGTGGGTCCTACTAGTTGTCGACTCTTTTGATCGTGGGTATGAGACCAGTTTAGGAAAGGAGTGCAGGACTGGCACCTAAGAGTTAGTTAATTATTCAGGTCTTGTTCTTATGATTATTAAACTCGACCAAGCACATCGGCTCTCAGAAATGATAAGCAACCCTTCCGGGTCGGTGTGGTGTATTCGAGTCGAACAAGGCGGACATTCGGTTCGAGCAAACTTTATGGGAAATAGTGGATAAATATTTCTTATGCCCTTTATGGGAAATCCTAAAATACCTTCACTGGTCTAACTACTCAGGATAATAATAAAATAAAAAAATGAGGGTTTGCCTGGTCCATAATGTAATGAATACGTATATTGACTAGAACAGGGATAATCGAATTATGTTATAAGATAGGATTACCAAATGGACTGAGAGGCAATTAAGGACATCCCTGACAAATGTTATGCCAGTTATGTCACTTGAGCCAGAATGCTGAAAAAACCGTCGGAATTCTGACTAATTTTCCAGCGGTTGAACTGGGATGTTGAATCTCAATCGAGACAAATTAGAATTATGTAATGCCAATACCAAACGAAGATACCACTTTGGCCAAACCTTATATTGAGCAATCCAACAAATTATGGTTACTTCTGAGTAAAACAAATTTTGGTCGCCATGAGTCGCAGAGAGTATGCATTCACAAAAATAAATCGCTGGAAGGAATTGAAATTGATTCTCTTGGAAAAAAGTTTATCTGAATTGGTCCAATTTTTGATGACGGATTCGAGTATTTCAAGTGGTATCTGGCTAATTACTCGAGTAATGTTGGTTTCCAATGCTTGAGGATGTCACCGCCGCTATGTTTTCTTCACTGCGTGCTGGATGTGGTCGATTTGTACGCTAATCATCCAATAGCAAGAACTACAACGCTTATTTTTTGGCTGTATGGCGAATAGTTGAGTCAGTTGGCCGAAGATGTCGACCATATTATGATTGGAGTTCACTAAACACATTTCCACAGATCGCTGATTTTCGAAATATAGTTGAATAAATGGAAGATGGTGAGCCAGTGTAAGTCTTTCCATTATGAAATGGCAAACAATACTAAACTACAATAGCATGACAGTTTGCAGTTAGTACCCGTTAACTACTAGAAAATGCCAAGGTTTGAGACTAAAATTAAGGACATTTGAAGTAAAACAAGGACGCTTTGCAAAAACCTCGAAAATAAGGACATGTCCTTTCAAATAAGGACGGTTGGTAACCCTATATAAGATAGAGATGAAACAGCACAGTTGTAGGAAAAGTATTCGCGAGTAAGGACTTATACTGCTAGTATGTTTACCGTTTCAATTAATAGTCGATTGATCCGCTTCGGACCTAGGAGACAAAAAGGAGATTAGGAAGAGACAGAAGCGGATTCAATGCGAAATTTGCCAATATGACGTTGACCCCAAGGAGATGGTAGGATGATTTTCCATAGGATGACAGACTAGATGACACGACGTTACACGCTCTAAACTTGTGCCAAATAGTATGTATGTATGTATGAATGTAAGCCCGTGTGTATGCTGTATGCATGGATGCATAGGAGCAATCTATTCCTGAGCAACATGGAAGGACAGCCTCTGAGCCGTCAAAACGCTCATGGAAAGCCAGGTGCGCGGTCGTAGGTGTGACCATAAAGCACTGCACACACTGTCAAGTGCAACGGTGAGACGGTAGGTGTACAGTTAATGCGCATAAGTTGCAGAAAAAGGTTGTTGAGACAGCCCGATTGCACACTGATAAATAACAATAACAAAGAATTTCTTGTAATTGTTGACCATAGCAGCACGTCAGGTGACTCATTCGACTGGTCCAATTTTTGATGACGCGTTCGAGTATTTCAAGTAATATCTGGCTAATTACTGGAGTAATCTTCGCTTTCAATGCATAAATCGTTGCAGGTTTCTCTACATATATCTTTGACATGGCCCCATATAAAAAGTAGAGGAGTTCCGGTCCGTCAGACAGGTCCGTGGCGAGAAATTTGTATTTGTGTTTAAAAATTTGTGTTCAATTGACAATGAGTCTTAATGAACTAAACTAAAAATAAAAACTAAAAATAATTAACCTAACAGCAAACGGTGACAAAATTGTGATGAATTGATATCGAAGTCGAAGTGTTTGGCAAACTCGTTGAAACGACGAACCATCGCTATAATCGGACTATTGGCAGCGTAGTTGTTGTTACGCATTTCGATGTGTAGCTATGTTCGAGAGCGAGGAACTCGGGTTGGGGCGTAGAGGTTGATTTGTCCAAGGTGATCGGGTACATCGTACTCCGCCAACATAAGCTTTAATATGAAAATGGCCTGCGAAGCGTGTCTACATTCTTGCAAAGTATGTAGTGCTAATAGCCTGCAACGGTTCTCATATAGTGGCAGGTTCAATGGATCCTTTCAAGGCAATTGACGTGAAGTATATCGTATAAATTTGCGCTGTACTGCTTCAATCCTTTCACTCCACGTTGCGTGGACAATGTTTGCAAATTCCAACTGCGAGCGCACCAGTGAGCAATATAAATCCTTGAAACACAAAGGATCTCGGATAGGAATTCGCTGAAAATTTTGACCATAAAACCCAGAAAACGATTCGCTTTGTCAATAGTCGCTGATAAGTGATTGGTATAGGTAAGCCTTTCATCAAGAATAACGCCTAGATCCTTTACGTGGTCAACGCGTTGCAGCTGAGTTTCAGCAATGTTGTAGTTGAGATTAAGCATGTCCCATGTACGATGAATACTGATGACAAAACATTTCGAAATACTATGAATCACATGTTTCTTTGGCACCAGTTGTACAATGTATCGGCAATCGGCTTCATTCCTTATGACAAGAAATATTTTCAAGTCATCAACGAAAAGTGGTTTCTCTCCACGCATTAGAACGAAGACCGCATCATTTACGAACAATGAAAATAGTAACGGACTTATTGTACTACCTTGAGGAACTCCGGAACTATTAGAATAGGATTCAGACACATTGTCATCAATTTGCACGACGACCTCGCGGTGCACCAGGTAGGATAGCAGCCAGCGGCAGAATCTCGTGGTACATCCTAGTTTATCAAGCTTTGCTAGCAGTATCTCGTGGTTAACTGTGTTGAAAGCGGCCTTAAGATCTGTGTAGGCCGTGTCCACCTGGAGTTTCTTGGATATTTTTTCTATGCAGAACGATGTGAAGCTAACTAGATTCGTCGCAACCGATCGACCAGGGAAGAATCCGTGCTGAAAAGTGCTTATGTAATGTTTACTAGCGGAAAATAGCACCTCGTTGATAAGCGATTCGAAAATTTTTGACTCGACTCTCAGCGAAGTGATTCCCCGGTATTTATCGATGTTGCTTTTGTCACCTTTCTTGTGTATCGGAAACATGACTGAACACATTCAATCATCGGGAAATTTTTGCTACTGAAGTGACACATTAAAAAGGTGCGTCAGTGCAATCGCTAAAATATCGGAACATTTTTTTTCAGAATACCTGAAAGCATAGCACTTAGTCCTGGGGCATAAGACGATTTCGGTTTTTGTATTGCAGAGAGAACTGATTGTTCTGAAATGGTGAATAGATCTATATACACCGCACCAACGGGAACATCACGAGCCGCGTTGTCGAGCTCGATGGCAGATGGCGCATCAGTCGTGAAGACACTCGAGAACCCGGTCAGCGTGGCAAGCAGAAAGTTAGCAAAAGTTGAGCAAAGCGAAATTGATGCTGGCAGAGCTTCTGCGAGCATTTTGCGCGATTTGTGCGAGAATTCTGGCAACGAATTCCCTCAAATGCAACAACCGTTTCTGACAGAAGCGGTTAAACCAACCGATGCTGCTTATTTTTATCCAGAATCGAGCCAGAAATGTACGGCCAACACCTCTGCACGCTTCCTGCCACATCTTTGTCAGATGTTTTTCTCGATTCGTGCTAAATTCTACCAGGTGGGAATTGCCAGGATATTTGCACAATTTATGTCCGAGTTATGCCAGGGTTTAGCTCGGTTCCTGTCAAAATTTGCCAGAAAACACGAGCGAAACCGAGTTCGCCCCAGCTCAACTAACCCGACAGGATACGCTCAGAAATCTGACAGGGCTGCCAAAACAAGACTTACAGAAATTTAGCAGAGCGGTCTCTGCCAGAAAATTTCTCACTGGGAAGCAGCTGGCAAATAGAGTTCACGCGGTTCACATATCCTTTGTACAACAATTTGCTGCGGTACATATTACTGGCTATTGCGAAAAAGCACTTGAGAATTGGGCATCGTCGATTTGGGTACGCACGTAGAGCTTTGGCACGGCCGCGTTTCAGATTCCGAAGTGTTGTGTTCGACTAGGAAGTCTTCCTGGGAGGGTGATAATTTGGAACGGATTTTTCAACACAGTCAAGGAGTAATCGGTTATAGAGATCGACCGCAACATCTACATCTACTTGATCACGTAGCCCTAATAAACGTCTTATGATCCAAGAGCCTAACGACATGTACAATATATTTTTTATAAGGGTGTACTGTTCCCGAAGTCGGAACAAACACCGTTCTTTTAGTTGATTACTGCACAGCTAAAAGGCTGCAATTTATTAATTTTAATTAGTCGCAATTGTAGGTAAGTATAAAGGTAAGTTTCTTACATTTTCAGTGTTTTCTAGTATTTCAGGTTCTTACTGTACTGTGGATTGCTGATTTTAGGTTTTTCTACAATGACGATGGTGAATTTATGTTAGGTTTTAGCGGTACATATGGGTAAGTATATAGTTTCTAGTATATAAAGTGTGTAGTTTTATAATAATACCTTGATTCTTCTGTTCCCTCCTTAGGTTTCCACTTACTGCGTGGCTGTTACGGAAATTAAAGTCTAACTTAATTATTCTACAAATTTAACTCTTGGGGTTACTGCAACTGTGCGAACTGAACGTGGGTTGGGAATATTTTTATCACTTCACTAGCTAAATCACCGAAATTCTGCTGACTAATTGACCTATTGTGTTGTTTTGATGATTCCGTCTGTCAAAGTTCTCGCACTGGCCGGTCGTGACGTTAAGATAGCGAGGGATAGGACATTTGGTTCACCAGTGACGCGCCGCAACAAGGGGTATCGGCGACATCCCCCGACCCGTGAACCATTGCCGGTCCCGCAGCGACTTCCTCCGATTTCTGGTTGCAGCTTACGACGTCCAGAACAGCGAGCTTTACAGCAGGTCTCTCGAACACACCTCTATTAGTCTGTACTGTTGCGCGTCTCACCTGTCCGGACTTATCCGGGAAGGTTTCCAGGATGCGTCCTCGTTCCCAGCGGTTCCTCGCATGCTCGTCGACTATGACGACAAGATCGCCAGGTTCCAGGGGCTTCACTGTATCGAACCATTTCGCCCGCCGTGTCAACATTGGGAGATATTCCCGGATCCACCTTCGCCAGAATTCGTTTCCAATGTGCTGGGCCAGCTTCCAGCTGTCCCGAAGAACGTTTCCTGTGATCGCAGGTTCGCTTGCTGGTTGCTTGATTCCGTTCGAGCCATGTAACAGGAAGTGGTTTGGTGTGAGTGCCTCCTGATCTGCAGCTTCCAGGGGAACATAGGTTAACGGTCGCGAATTCACAATACCTTCGGCCTCCAGCATGATCGTTTCTAATACTTCGTCGCTAGGATGACGGGGACTGTCAGAAACAGCTTTCATTGCGACTTTCACTGACTTGACCATGCGCTCCCAGGGTCCCCCCATGTGCGGGGCTGCAGGAACGTTGAAGTGCCACTGAGTGTGTGCGTTGGTGAATGTGTTGGCGCAGTCTACGACGATCTCTTGAAGTTTCTGTTTTTCTTCCGACAGCTGGCGATTGGCTCCGACAAAGTTAGTGCCATTATCGGAGAAAACCTCCAGCGGCGCACCCCGTCGGGCCACGAATCTCCTAAAGGCCATCACGCAGGACGATGTTGAAAGACTGTGTGCTAGCTCCAGATGAACCGCCCGTACCGTAAGACAGGTAAACAAGCAGATCCATCTTTTCACCAGACTGCGGCCGACTTTGACTTCGAAGGGCCCCATGTAGTCGACGCCAACGTACGTGAACGGCCGGACGAATGGGGTTAGGCGTTCCTTCGGAAGTGGCGCCATCTGCGGCGGCACTGGAACAGCTTTCTGTACCTTACAGTACTGACAACTCCTGCCAACTTTACGTATGAGCATTCGAAGCTTCGGAATGTAAAACTTCTGGCGTAGTTCGTTGTACACAGTTTCTCCGTTGGCGTGAAGGAACCGTTGGTGGTAGTAATTCACCAGAAGAAAAGTTATGCGATGTTCCCTCGGCAATACTACGGGATACTTTGCCGCGTACGGAATATGCGGCGCGTTTCCAATCCGACCTCGTACCCGCATGACTCCGTGCTCGTCGGAAAATGGGAGCAGCGAACGCAGTGAACTCCGTTTGTCAACACTGCCATCGATGTTTAGTTGACGAATCTCTTCGCTGTATGCCTGCGATTGAGCCTGACGCCAAAGGGTTTCTTCTGCTTTCGCGAAATCCTCTTGATTTGGATTTTGTCTTCGGTGTTTACCATTCCCAATCTGCTTCCAACTTCTTATCGCCCGATGAACGTAGGCCATCGTTCGAACTAAACGATTCCAATTAGAAAAGCGTTCTATGTCTATGATCTCCTCCGACGTCAGATGTAGAGCTACCATTTGTATTTCTTCGATTGACGCATCTACTTCATCTACCTTGTTCGATTGCTTTGGCCACTGGTCTTTCGCATTTCGTAGGAACCCGCCTTGAAACCAGCGACTATTCGGATCAAACGATGGTCCTGAATTCCACTTGGTGGCATCATCCGCTACGTTTAGCTTCGAAGGTACGTGGTGTCGTGTCCTGACGAACGGCTACCAAACTATCACGTTCAAAGTCAATCACACAACTGACGAACTTTTTCTTACTTCTTTGATTTTATCCTTCTCTCCAATACATTCTCTCCGCTCCGCCAATTTTATTTCATTATTCCTCTCTCTCTCCATCTCAGTCCCTACACGTGGTACCACTCATCTACGCTGGTGAGTGAATGAATTTCTCCGACTTGGAACGAGACGAACTGGTGATATCGGCGACTGTCCGAGCGAAGCCACGCCAGAACTGTACTGGAGTCCGTCCACAGGTAGCGTTTATGTATGTTGAGAGTGAGTGCCGAACAAACGTTGTGCAGCAATCGTGCTCCCATCATAGCGGCTTGTAGCTCCAAGCGCGGGATGGAGAGCGCACGAAGCGGTGCGACTTTAGTTTTTGCTGCTACTAGCGAACACCAACTACCGCCGCTGTGTGCCATCCTCAGATACACTACACACGCGCATGCCGCTACGCTAGCATCCGTGAACACGTGAATCTCGATTTCGTCCACCTCTGGCGTCGTAGAATTCCCAAAGAAGCAACGCGGTACTTGCACTTCATCAATCGTCTCGTACAGCTCGATCCATCTACTCCACAGATCATACAGTTGCTCTGATATGGGCTCGTCCCAATTTGTTCCTGTTCTCCAAATCTCTTGCATTAAGATTTTCCCCTGTACTACGAAATGCGCCACAAATCCCAAAGGGTCGTACAGCTTCATCACGATTCGTAGTACCTGTCTCTTCGTTGGAACTGTTTGGCCACTGCCCAAAACGTCTACGACCCCATATCGGTCGAAGGTGAAGTGATCCGCTGATGGAACCCACACTACACCTAACACGCGCTCATACGTGTGATCGTTGTCCAATACTAGTGACTTACTGTCCGGCGAACTAGTTTCCCCAAGACGATTAAGAACCTCCTGCGAGTTGGACATAATTTTGCCGAATTCGAACCCCGCTGCTGCGTGGATAAACTGCACTTGTTTGACAAGCTGTACTGCTTCTTCTACCGAGTTGACACTGTCAAGGAAATCATCCACGTAATGGTTGTAGATGATTGCGTTTACCGCTCTGGGGTATGATTGCGCGTATTCGAGAGCATTTTTGTTCTTCACGAACTGAGCCGTGCACGGGGAACTGGTTGCCCCGAACATAGCGACGTTGATTGTGTATATCTGAACTTCATCCGACGGACAGCTACGCCATACAAAGCATTGTGACCACTTGTCTTCCTCCCGGATAAGAATTCTCAGGAACATCTCTCGGATATCGGAGCATACTGCTATCTTGCCTTCCCTGAATCGCAACAAGACGTTCACTAGCGATACGAGTAGATCCGGGCCCTTGAGAAGCATGTCGTTGAAAGCAACTCCACAAGCCTTCGCGGCCGCATCCCACACCAGTCGGATTTTGTTTGGTTTCTTGGGATTCGTCACCACCCCTAACGGGAAGTACCACACTCGCCGAGGGTTTGCGTTCGCCATCTCTGCCGATGATACTTTGCAGACGTACTGCTTCTGTTCGTAGCTCTCAATTTGCTCGTTGACTTTCTTACGCAGCTCGGGATCTTTTGCCAGTCGTTTCTCCAAACCTTTCAAACGGCTGATCGCCATTTGGTAGCTATCCGGGAAGTTCACGTCTTCTTTTCGCCAAAGCAAACCCGTCTCCATTCGACTTCCCTTTCGTACCGTAGTTGCCTCAAGAATACTGCGTGCTCGCTTGTCCTCCTCGGATTCCAACTGCTGCACGGAAGCGGCATCTTCAACTGCGAAGAACTTTCGCATTGAATCGTGTAGGTCGCTATTCGTTACCTCTCCGCAAGTATGGACGTGCACTTGTTCATTTGAACCTTCAGTTCCGTTATTTCTCCCGTATACGAACCAACCAAGCCGAGTCTTAGCTGCTACTGGTTCGTTGCTGCTGCCTTCACGGGTCTTCAAACTTGTTAACAACCGTACATGTTCAAGTCCGATGATCATGCCGGGCTTTGCATCGGTGTAACTGGCCACAGGAAGGCCTTGAAGATGCGGGTACGTATTCGACAGCTCTGTATAGTCCAACGTTTGACTTGGAAGGCCTAATTCCCGCACCGTGCGTACGTTGGCTAGTTGAAACGTTTCCCTATGTCCATTACCGGATATTTTCACGCTCATTCGCTTTGAAGTCTTCTCGTGCCTGCTAATCTTGCCGGTCCAACTCAACCACAGGTTATCAGGTTCACCTTCTATGCCCAACTGTGCTGCGATTCCTTCCTCGAGTAGTGTACATGACGACCCATCGTCCAAGAATACGAATGTTTCTACTTGTTTCCCGTCTCCGTACAGTGTTACTGGCAGGTAGCGGAACAGTGAAAATGATTTCGTAGAATGGTGATTTTGGTGAACAATCTCTCCAGACCTTGAACCGTCGGAAGTATCGCTACGATTACTATGCAGCAGCATATGATGTCGAACGCGACACCCGTTTACCCCGCATTCCTTTTTTGAACGACACGGCCATTTACTATGCGGGATTAAACACAGTCGACATAGGTTTTTCTGCCGCATCACCTTCCATCGGCCTCCGATGTCCAATGATTTAAAGCGAGGACAGTTTAGGATCAGATGACTGTCTTCCTCACAATAGGAGCACGCTTTTGACGTATGTCCTTTTATCGCAAACTCCTTCGATACGCTTGGTGGTTCGTTCGCATGAGCGAAAAGCTTCTCCTTCGGCTTTGACTTCTCCGCTCTCTGTGGCTGGTGGTAGTTCTGGACAGAACTCACATCGATACTCAACTCGGAAGCCAGATTTACTAATCCCGACATGAAACTGTTGAATGTCGCCAAGTTGACGTTCGCAAACGCTTGCTTGAATGTACCCCATTGCATCTTCAGTGAGGTGGGTAATTTATCGATCAACTCCTGGAGCAACATTGGATTCCACAAATGTGCTTGCTGATCAGACAGAATGATATGATCGACAAGATTTTGAATTGCCAATCCGTAGGCAACGATCGAGCTCAGGTTATCCGACTTTGGCGGCGGAACATTTCTCACCTTCTTCAGAAGAGAACTTATTAAAATCTCTGGTCTACCATACAGCTTATGTAGCGTTTCCATCACGTAGGGTACAGATGCTGGCAGGAGTAAGCGACTTCTAACTGCTTCCAGTGCTGCCCCTCCCAAACTACGCTGTAATCTGGCTAGATTTTCAGCGTCGGAATATCCGCAGACCTCCGTCGTGTTTTTGAAAGAACTGTGGAACATAGGCCAATCCTGAGGATCCCCGCTAAACCTCGGCAATTCGCGTGGCATTACTTGTCGAGCTGCTAATTGCGCACTATTTGGCCCTACACTGGCCGAAAGACTGTTCCCATTCCCGTGGAATCCTAAAGATGGTGGTACTATCGAGGGTACGATTTCCGGCCTCAGCCCGGGATACGGAACACTTGTCGGTGGAAGCGGATTCGGATACTCAGTGTGTATATTTACATTATTTGAAATTCTGGACTTTGGTATTAAGATTGGATTCCGTGGTACGACACTGTCATACTGCCACTGGCCAGCAGAAGAGCCAAGAGGATTCTTTGGAACGATATATAGTGGATCGGTATTAATCGAAGTTGGCAACTGTGACGAACTGTACGCGACTGTAGTCAGATACTGTTCCTGGTTTCCATAAAAACTATTAGAAACATACGGCATCTCCGGAACCCTCTCGGCTACACTCGACAGTGTGACGGTCGTTCCTGGGTACGAGTAAACCGGTGCTGTACCAGGACAAACCAGAGAATTTCGAACTCCTGCAAGAGTCACTTTAGGAACTGTCAACATGGGCCCGATTGTCGATGCAGCACTCGTCGGCGCGTGGAAGACCGACGTGACTACACTTTCACCTACTGCATCCCCTGTTATTCCTGGAACTGTAGAGGTCGCTTTTTCTGGCATCGATACGACCAACGACTCGAAAGATTTAGTCAAAGCACTGACACTCCCACCAGGAACTGGAATAGTCGGATCAGGATGAAGCTTATCCGAATTCAAGGAAGCAAGCTTGTTCGAAACAGAGATTGTTGTTGTTGGTACTACTACTACGCGATCCTGTTTGCTAACAGCCGGTACTGACAGGGTAGCTTTCTGTTCAGACGCTGTTGGTTTCAACTTACCAACCTCGTCCACTTGTGCTCCCTTATTAAGCCAGTTCTCCATCTGTTCGCGCTTCTTTTTGACACTGACCCCACTTTTCCTACTTGCCGAATCATTTTCATCGCCGATTTGCAACAGCAAATCGTATCTCTGCTTCAAGTATTCCTGTTCCTCTTCGATTTCCTTCAATTTGGCTGCTTCTTCCATTTTCCTGGTTTTAATTTCTTCTTCCGCACGCATCTTTTTCAGTTTCCGTTGCTCTTCTAGAAGTTGTAAACTGAGATGCAACCTCTGCGACGCTCGACTGCTCTTGCTGACGGACGACTCGTTGAATGACACACCCGACTTCGACGCACCATCCCAGTCTGCCAGACAATTGCTACACTTAAAACTTCTATCCGGTTCAGCAATGGATTCGCTGACACCGGCGCACTGGAAATGGATCCACGACTCGCACATATCGCAACACACCATATCGTCATCCGCATCGGCACGGTCGCACCTTTTACAGTGCCTGTCATTGCCTTCCGGTTTCGTATTGTCACGTTCTTCTGACATCTCGAGAAACGGAGCAACTCAACTGTGTTAATTTACACCAGCCCGGTTGGGAAACTATACGGGACTCGCGACTGAATGACGGGACTAATTGTCAACAGTTCTACTCAAACGATCAAAACCAATGCACTCTCAAACCTTATAGATTGGCTCGTTTCCCGGGGGTGTATCTTTTCCCGGTTACAGGATATCGGTTGGAGGAACTTCCAAGGGTAGCAATCAATCATCCAACTTAGGATGAAAATCCTTTTAGAATGTTCCCGAAGTCGGAACAAACACCGTTCTTTTAGTTGATTACTGCACAGCTAAAAGGCTGCAATTTATTAATTTTAATTAGTCGCAATTGTAGGTAAGTATAAAGGTAAGTTTCTTACATTTTCAGTGTTTTCTAGTATTTCAGGTTCTTACTGTACTGTGGATTGCTGATTTTAGGTTTTTCTACAATGACGATGGTGAATTTAGGTTAGGTTTTAGCGGTACATATGGGTAAGTATATAGTTTCTAGTATATAAAGTGTGTAGTTTTATAATAATACCTTGATTCTTCTGTTCCCTCCTTAGGTTTCCACTTACTGCGTGGCTGTTACGGAAATTAAAGTCTAACTTAATTATTCTACAAATTTAACTCTTGGGGTTACTGCAACTGTGCGAACTGAACGTGGGTTGGGAATATTTTTATCACTTCACTAGCTAAATCACCGAAATTCTGCTGACTAATTGACCTATTGTGTTGTTTTGATGATTCCGTCTGTCAAAGTTCTCGCACTGGCCGGTCGTGACGTTAAGATAGCGAGGGATAGGACATTTGGTTCACCAGTGACGCGCCGCAACAAGGGGTATCGGCGACATGTACACTAGAATGGGACTCGTTCATATAAAAAAAATAAAATTTGCTCCGAGTAACTTTCTGGCTCTCATTTAGGTCCTAGAACAACAAACTGCAAATTTTAAGCTCGATCGGTGAAACTATATTTTTGCGCCCATGGTTTAAAGTTTACATGGGAATTCGCGGGAAACTTTTCTATTCTATTCTATTCTAACCCTTACATAGCCAGTATTGAAAAGCATCCTAGAAAACACTGCAGTTATTCTGTAGTGTTTTTCTTGTCAATTTTTATATGTCGCGAATATTAAAACGCCTACTGTGCAGATTTGGGTTTGAGATGTTTCAAAATTAGATGGCAATTAAATTATTCATTTAATGAATAATTTAAATAACGAATTGTTTTGACTCTTAAGGGAGGAAGAAACGAGTACAACCGTACCGACCGTTTCCGTTTAAAGGGGATATAAGAAATCTTTGGGAGTGACTTGGCTAAAAAGTTTAATGTCACTCCTTTGGTCCTTTGGGATGGGACAGAGGTATTAACACCTTGCTCTGGCTAATACACCTCGGTTGAAGCGCCTTTGCTCGCTCTTTGAAAATTAGGGATTAGGGTGCAAAAGCCAAATAAAGCTCGCCCTGCGGGAAAATCCGTAGAAACCGCCTTCGGCCAAACACAATTAACAGCAGTCAACGAAAGACAAAACCTTACTGTTCAGCTTACCATCAACAACTTTAATGCGAGTAACGGTTTGCCCAGAATCCCACTGAAAACGAACCTCGACAGTCGGGTCCTACGCCCAAATTAAAAAAAAACGTATCGTATTAGAAATTTAAAATATGAAAATGCTGTCAAGATAAACTTCAGATTCTACCCTATTACTATGAGTTTTTCGTATTGGGATTTCGGCATACGTAAAGTTCCAACATTGCCACGTAAGATGTAACACATTTATATTTTCCGAAAAGTTTTTATACTGAATTGTCAACAACATATCGACGAACCCAAAAATTTGGCTCTACCATTTTCCCTAATCTATTATAGACGCTGATTGATAGTAGATACCTTACCGATTGGAATTATGATTCAATGAAGCTTTTTTATCTGCTTCAGTTATTATTAACAATATTAACAACGAATAACAAAGATACAAATAGGACATGATTATGATATCACATTGAATTGTTTGAACCCGGGAGGGTGTAAAATAAAAATTAATTTAAATTAGTTACTTCTGATCAAACGGCGGAATTATGAGATTTTTTAATTTATTGTGGACATTTGGCTGCGATATGCTGCTGAGCTGTTGAACATTGATTTGACAGTTGTAAACCATTCACCGACATGTTTGGAAACTCTCAATGGAGCTCCTGTTACGACATGGAGAGATAGAGTAGCTGATGTGCCCTAGCACCATAACTAAAGAGAGTTTCGTGCTTAGTTGGCCATAGCAGCGATTTGCGGGCAGTTTGGAATCTGACAGTTGATTTCAGCAGCACAGCTTGCCTTTGTGCGCGACTCGAAACGATCGAACAGCAGTGGTTTGCGGCAGAAAGTGCACTCCTGGGGAAAGATGGAAACAAAGCGATTATTTACTGAAAATCGTTAAGATATGATTAAACTTACTGAAGTGCATGGTGGACCACTTAAAGGCAACCCCAAATCCTTCCATACCACCTTCATGTCGCGAACCAGAATGTCCATCATTTCCTTTGTATGATGGGGAGTGGGTGCTAAACGAAGCTTTTCCTCCCCACGCGCCACCGTTGGATAGTTTATAGCCTGAATGTAGTGTCCGAAACGTTTGATCATCGAATCGGATAACTCGGTACACTGAGCCGGGTTTCCAATCTTAACGGGAATTATGTGACTCGGAGTATGTTCTACAGGAAATCCTTCCTGTTGCAACCTTGTGCGAAGATAGCGTACATTCTCCTGGTGGCGAGCCCGCAACTCGCGACCCTCATCGGAAGCCAAAATGTTGACAGCTTCGAGGGCGCCACAAAGCACCGTAGGAGGGAGCGAGGTTGTAAAAATAAACCCAGCTGCATAGGAACGTACCATGTCCACCAAGCGCGAGGTACCGGCAATGTAGCCTCCCACATTACCGAACGCCTTTCCAAGAGTTCCTGAAATAATGTCCATTTTATGCAGTACACCCTCTCTTTCTCCAACTCCAGCTCCGTGGTCTCCATACAAGCCGACAGCATGAACTTCATCTACGAAGGTCAGAGCCCCGTATTCATGTGCTACATCGCACAGTTCCTCCAGCGGACATATGGCCCCCGTCATCGAGTGGACAGTTTCAAATGCAACAATTTTAGGTAACGATTTGTCCACCTTTGATAAGGTTTCTCGTAAATGAACGGGATCGTTATGCCGGAAGATATGCTTCGGCACACCGCTGTTCCGAATTCCTTGAATCATCGAAGCATGGTTTCCAGCATCCGAAAATATTTGACAACCGGGTAGTGCTTTAGCCAGTGTAAAAAGGGTAGAATCGTTAGCTACGAAGCACGAGGTGAACAACAAAGCCCCTTCCTTCTCGTGCAGTTCGGCCAGACGTTTCTCAAGATTCTCGTGGTTCAACGAGTTACCTGAGATGTTTCTGGTACCACCAGCACCGGCTCCGTAGGTTTCCAGAGCATTGGCAACCGCCTTCTTTACATCGGGATGACAGGACATTCCGAGATAGTCATTCGAGCACCATACGGTAATCGGTCTTTCTCCCCATGAATATTCTAAGGCTTGCGGGAACTTACCTTCCTCGGCTAAGCGGTTTACCTTCTTGAACACGCGGTAGGAGTGATCCTTCTTCTTGCGCATGATTTGCTCATGGAAGAACTCTTCGTACGGGAAAGGTCGATTATCGGGAACATCCACGCTCTCCTCGCCGAGCTCCTTGAGCTGTGGGGCAGCCGAGTTTAGGAATGGGCACTTCTTGTCCTCCTCCTTGGCCTTCGGTTGTTGCAGCGAGCTCAGGTTGCGCTGTTGCGTCTTAACCTCCTGCTTGGCAGCCGTCATCGGTTCCTTCCTGGCTACGGTGGAAACAGCAACCTCACCGGTGGCGGGCGGATTTTGTTGCAACGTTGAAATCGTGCGAGCAACCACCGGACACTGGGAGCCGTAGGCTTTCAGCAGGGCCGGGCCGTAGTTGCGCACATAGCTGGTGCTCAGACGGGTCAGGAATGGGCAAGGCATCTTCTTAATGCTGCTTACCGAACGGAACAGTGATGGCGTGGCAGAATTGATAAGCTGGAAGAAGACGGAAAAACGGGTACGGTTAATGTTAATGCAGTAATGCGACATTAACTTAGCGAGGTTTTAAAGAAAGTTATGCAGGTTTAAAAAATGGCCACAGAACTGCGTATACTGTTTTTGGAGCTAACGTCAATCCGACGCTAGCTTAGTCCTCTCACTAAGTTGTCGGATTCTGATGAGACGAAGTCGAAATTTCATAACTTATTTAATCTAGAAAGCTAATAGTTCGGCGCATGAGTGCTAACAACGGTCGACTGTTTATACCACGGGTCAAATACGGGCGCTAAGATTGAGTAACGAGCAGTTACGAGACAGCGCTACTAAGGGAGATATTATCTGTGAAGATGGGTTTAGATGGCCATCAGTTGAAGAAATATGAAAAAATAGTTGGGATTCTGCAGCACTATACGAGAGTGAGAGTAAATAACACGGAAGATAGCGCAAAGACCCTGTGCCCCAAGCAATTTTAAAAGAAAACTCACGAAAAAATGTGAGGTGATTAATAAGTGAAAGTTGCACTACTCCACGTGTGAACTTTAAACAACTTGAAAGTTCCAAAGAAGTTCTGTATGGAGCTCTTGGTAACTTCGGGGCGAAAAGTAAACCTTGCAACTGCACACAAGATCTATTTCAGGATCTAAAGTTATTTTTTTGAGTTCGATCATAGTAAGCCAGGTTAAATTTTTGTTTTTATCAAATTGTGTTTTTTGGGCGTTTGCGACCACTATGGGACGAAGTACAAATAAATTATGGAGTTTTAAAACGGCGTATGAATCACAAATTGCAACATTGTTGGTCGGTTACTGAGGATACTTGCATTTTTGCATATTGCCGTAATATTTGATGAGCCATCCTGTGATGCTTTATTTTCTCAGTCATGCGAACCTTCTTCATAAACCTAATCACACAAAAACAACATCAACTTGATAATAGTTATGAGTCGTTTTTTATAATTCGTTTATTTTACATGGTTCAATGCGTTTACCTAACGGAGCAGTGGTTCTATTATATAATCACAAGATGTAACAAAAATAAAAGAATATTGATGGCTGCTCGTCAAATCTTGTGTACGTAACTTTCCATTGCGTATAGAGACATTTTATTGTGGTGGGGAAACATTTATTTTCTCCCCATCGGCATATTGGAGGTGATTTATGATTATCTTCCACTTCCATCACCAAAGTTGCTTTGAAGTTCGGGACCAGATATTTTTCTTTGCTTCTTCTGCTCCGTCCTTCTGGCGGATTAAAGCTCGATCATATATATCTATCAGTCTAAAATAGTATTAACAGAATATTGTTTGTTTATTCAGAATTTCTGCTGATGTTATATTCTTCTACAAGAAAACCCAATACCGATTTTCTATTGGCATCGGTGAAGGTGTATGGTGCGATTTTTTTGACATCTTCGTTTTTGTAAGCTACTACATTGTCCATGAAAGTACAACAGTCCTATTAGCTATTTTTGTCAAAAAATATGAGGTGGATAACAATGAAAAAAAAATAAAACTTGAATTGTTCATATGAATATTTCCCAGAATCTGATAAACATTGAACATTAGTATAGCTTACTATGATGAAAAACTGTTTCATCCTAAAGAGATATGCTGAGTTCGGTTTTAGATCAGAGTCGCCCTAGGTTCGCTCTAATATTTACAAAATCCATACAAAAGTAACAGCTCAGAGCGAACCTAGAGCGACTCGGCTTTAAAAACGAAATCAGCAATAGAAAGATGGTCTCTTAGAGATTTTAGAGCTAGAATGTATTTTGCGTATCGCTACCACTCTAGTATGTTCACGGTTGTCCCACGCTCGCGGCCAAGAAACACCCTGTTCTTCTTTATCGACACTGTTATTACGTTCTTTCCTGTTTCTTATCGCTGCCACTCCACATCCGTCTCCGCTCATATAACATTTTCCATTTATTTCTCCTATACCCAGGGCCACCGAGAGGGGAGGGGGAACGGAGTGTTTCCCCCCGGGTTCGGAGTTGTGGAGGGGGCCCGGACTTTGAACAGAATGAATGATTCTGTCAAATATTTCAATCATAATTTATTTGAAAATTCAATTAGGGTTTTAGCATTAGTATGATTTAATTTCCTTCAATTTCTATCATTAAGTTAATCGTAAATTATAGCATAAAGTCTATACTGCACGAAAAACTAAACCAAAGAAAACATTGAAACTTAGAACTCAAACACGATTTTAACGTGAGGTGGGCAAAAAACATAAGATCATTTTCTTTGCAAACTGCTTATGAAAAGCCTTGATTTTTTTTTTCAATTTCTTACTTTACTATAATTATCTCATAGATTTTGACCGACCATTTAAAAAAATCTTAAGTGTTTTTGAGTTCTGAGTTCTCGAAATTGATTTTGATCCGTATTTTATTAAATAATTCGAAACTTATTAATATGTGGATAGGTTTCAAAAACAGTGTTTTTTTGCTTGAGCTATACGGTTAAAATAAAATCATTAGTCCAATTGTGATTTCTTATATTTTTAGGACGATATGTGACTTCTATTTCTACTTATTTCAATCCATCGTAACTGCTAATTGAATCTCAAAAGAATTTATTCTAAAGAAGAAGAAAGCTCAGTAACCTTCATTTAGAGTGCTAAATTGGTCAAATAAGAAGAAAAGAACATGAAAATCCACGAATAAAACGATTAATATTAATTTGCAGTGTTCACTTGAAAAATATTATTTAAATACGAAAGTTGTTTTTTTCTTCTTTAACTTTCTCAATTTATATAATTTTTTCCATTTTTTTGGCATTTCGTCGGAGAAATTCTATATTCTTCATATAATCAAGATTTTCTATTGTTTCCAATTTCCATTCTATCTTATTTGCTTTCTTATTTCTTTTTCCATTTCATACAGGCTTTTCATTCTTTCTATCTTCTTCATTTAATCTTATTTTACTTTTTTGTATATTTTGCTCCATATTTTCCTTAACTATTTTCACCATTTTTGCTTCTTTTCAAAATTTGTATTTGTCCCATTTGCGCAATTTGCATCATGTTCTCGTGTTTTTTCATATCTTTGATTTTATCTATCGGTTAATTTGTTTCTTTTTCATACGTTTATTCAATTGATTCTAGTAAATTCATTTGTTTTTTTTTTGCCTTTCTCATATAGAAAGGTTATGCAATCCCTTTAAAAATCTTCAACCTAATCCCGGCCCGGAGTTCGTCGAGATTGGAAAATGTCTGTGTGTGTATGTATGTGTGTGTATATGAAAAAAAATGTCACCTCTGTTTCTCAGAGGTGGCTGAACCGATTTGCACAAACTTAGTCTCAAGTGAAAGGTACAACCTTCCCATCGGCTGCTATTGATTTTTTTGTTGTTGATTGGACTTCTGGTTCCGGAGTTATGGGTTGAAGAGTGCGACCACACAGCAAATTCCCATATAAACTGAAATGGAAAAATTCTTAAAGGGGGGGGGGGGTAAGGGAAAATTTCTAAGTCGAATTTGTATTTTGTATTTTGGATGCCAAATGGTTTTAAAATGCATAAAAAAAATTTGACGAAAATTTACTTTTTTTACTTTGGCACATTTTTGCCATTCTCATAGAAAGGTTATACAATCGGTCCAAAAATCGCTAAACTAATCCCGGCCCGGAGGGCCGAATGTCATATGCCATTCGACTCAGTTCGTCGAGATCGGAAAATGTCTGTGTGTGTATGTGTGTGTGTGTGCGTGTGGAAAAAAAATGTCACCTCTGTTTCTCAGAGGTGGCTGAACCGATTTGCACAAACTTAGTCTCAAATGAAAGGTACAACCTTCCTATCGGCTGCTATTGAGTTTTATTTTATTGATTGGACTTCCGGTTCCAGAGTTATGGGTTGATGAGTGCGTCCACACAGCAAATTCCCATATAAACTAAAATGAAAAATTCTCAAAGAGGGGAGTAAAGGAAATTTCCAAATCGAATTTGTATTTTTGATGCAAAATGACTTTAAAATGCATAAACAGTCGAGATTTGATGCAATCTCAAAAAAAAATTTGGCGAAAATTGACTTTTTTGGACTTTGGCACCATTTTGCCTTTCTCATATAGAAAGGTTATGCAATCACTCTAAAAATCGTCAACCTAATCCCGGCCATTTTTTTGACTTATTTAGGCGTAGGCAGGAGTAAGCAATGAGGGGTTGCTACTTTAAAATTGAAACTAGTTTAAAAGTTGAAAATTTTCGTCAGGGTCCGGACCCCCCGGATCCTCTTCCTTGATCCGCCGCTGGTTTCAAGCGATGTTTCAGTGTCGACACATAGCATCTCAAGATCGGTGTTGTCGATCCATTGTATGTATGTGCAAATCGTACTGAATATGTAATATTCATTTCCACCATTGTATTGAACATAACCAGCCATGGAATCGTAGTTTGGACAAATGAGAAAGGCACAATTGCACCACTAGGTGGATTAAAACAGGTTTTTCATTATTTTATGTCGTTTTTTAGCAAACTTGCTTTGAATAATTTTATCTATTTATTAGTTCTTCTTTGCCTTGTTCCTTTTTTGTTTTTTTCTCTGTAACTGCGAGGAGCATTGATTGTTTTTTTTAGTTCTTTTAATGTTTTTATTTACTTGCTACTAATTTTACTATTTGTATAAGGTCTTAAACATGAATTTTTTAATAATATTGCACCGAATAAATAAATAAATTAATATTGTAACGCACTCACTTGGCCGAATGTGTTGTTTCTTTAAACAAGTAGTGGATATTTCAAGCATATGAAGGTATCGAAACTCACAGAGAATTATCTGGTTTGGCAGGCTCACTGTATCTGTGGTTTGAAAAGCGACATTTTCATTGCGATCGAGCCCCTTAACAAGGAAAAATATGTGAAAGAGTGCATGAAGAAACATCTGCTACTTTTCATGAAGCAATACGATTGTTTCACACTATTTTGGCCGAATTTTGAAATTCTCCATTACGGAAAAAGGACATGTTGTGGTATGAAGCCCACGAGGTTCAGGTGGCGTCCAAGCACAAGAACTCTCCCAACACACTAGAGCTCAGCCCAATTGAGGAATATTGCTCTATTGTCAAGCGTCGACCTGAAGAAGACCCAAAACTATTTAAGTCAATTGGTGCTGGCGAACAAAGTGGACGAGGTGGTTGTACAGAATTTGGTGGCTGTAGTTAAAAGACACTCAACCGAAAGCTTTGCTGAATATTTCTCTGTATTTTAAACTAATTAAATTATCAAAAAATTGATCGGTTAATAAAAAAAATCATTGTTGTTTGGTCAAATTTTGATCATAAACGGCGCCGGTGGTTGAGTGATAAGCGTGTGGGTCTGGGTTAAATTCCAGCCACGGTCGTTTTGATTTTCTGACGTGAAAACTCTGTGTCACGTCTTTTTATTTTTTTAATATCTTGCTTCGCAAAGGAAGTGTAATACACCGCGAAATCAGTGATTGTAACCGGGATATAGAGCCTGGAAATGTACTGAACTGCTGCTGTTTGGGGAGGTAGAGGAGTGTCAACATGGGAAGGATGGAGTGGAGGATTGACCGAAGTCTTGCTGGACATTAGGATGTAGGCGTGTGAAAGCAACTTTTGCTATTGTGATAGACAAAATGGCGTGATATGCTTTCTGCCGGAAGATTCGCAGACGTCAAGGATTTCCCGATGAGCTTGTTCCTTTTTTCATCCATACAGGTGGTAGCGTGGAGGCTATTATTAAAGAGATTTCAACCTACATTTTCTACAGCTTCGGACTTTTGGGCTTGTTCGTGTTTTGAAATGCTTCCTTTTGTTTTTCGATATAATGTCAAGATATTGAGAATATTACGTAATTTTTTCACACACACACACTGTTTCAGCTGACCGCACGGCCGCGTTTCTGTGTTTTTAGCAAATTTGACGTACCCTGTTTGAATAGCTGTATGTCATACGCGAGAGCTGGGTGGCAAGTCTAGTTTACACTTGTATAACGATTTAGCTATTCAAACAGGGTTGCTATGGTTACTAATAAAATCCACTCGTTATGAAGTCATACTGCTTCTTTAGTTAATAACTTTTCCCAACAAATTTTCATAAACTTGCAATGTTCCCTGAATGTGTTTAGTAGAAGAATACCTTTAGAAATATATTGTGTTCTGATTAATTGATTGATGAGGTGATTTTTTAAGAATTTATTTTCAATGTTAACCGATTTTTCAAACAAACTTCCATATAAACTTTGAAATTTTTGGAGGGTCCGTAGACACAACCAATCGGTACCAAAATTTTCACAATTACTAAGGACCATAAAAGGAATCAGTAGAGCCTGGTGGAGCTAAAAGTCAAAAATTGAGCCAGTCTATTCTGCAGTCACCTCTCTGGCGTCAGTGACAGGCACTCAGTACGGACAGAGAGCGACGGAAAATATACGAAAAATAAAGACCGTTACACCCTTTGAAATGAAAGACGCATTGGAATTAACGGTACTAAGTGAATTCTCTTATTGTTCTCCTCAAAAGTAACTATTCACTATACATAATAGCAGAGAACTAGTTTTTCCAATAGATTTCGAGCTCAATAGTTTCTGTGTTCGAAAAATCTACAATGATGGATGGAGCCTTTATGCTGAACCCCCCAGGCCCATAATTTCTCTCTGTAGCCCTGCATCCCGCACTGGACAATAGGCCCGTTCAAAAATGACTCCTCCTGACAATGATTCGCCTTAAGGCGAGATGAATATCGAAATAAAATCGACTCCCCGATTGAAATTGTACCCATCTTTCCCAACAGGGCCGTTCGTAATCTTCTTCTCGACCAAAGACAATTTTTTTAAATCTTTCACAGATTTCTCGAATTCTGACGGACGATATTCGGCCGTGACAGAAATATCGATAATTCGCCCCGATAAGCTTCGGGTGGGTGGTAAATAGCTTGAGGCAGGCAAATGGTATTGCTGGCTACGTACCTTTTACGAAGGAGTACAGCGTATGCGTAGCAGCTAATCGGGTTTAATGTGACAGCGCTGGATTAATAAAATTCTCTGACATTGTGGACCGTATTTTTAAAGCTTTAAATAGTTTTTATCCTCTTGAAAGCATCTTGGTAAGCATTCTTCACGCGGTATAAACTTCCTTGATCCAGTTGACTGCAAAATGGCCCCTCCTTTCAGCGATTGTATCCTTCGATGGCTAATTCATCGAACGAAGTAACGAATCTGATCACTGTTCTACAGTGGAATTGCAGAAGCATTATCTTCGGGAATCGATTCCATAAAAATTTAATAAATTATTTGAAATGATTTGCTTTATGCGAAACATGGCTTATTTCAGAAATACACCTAAAGTTTCACGATTGGATCGAGAAGACTCTTCGGAGGAGTACTTTTCGGGAGCAAAAAAGCTATTCTTTCAATCGAATCGACCTCCCCCCTCGACACCAGGCATTGAAGTTGTCGCTTGCCAAACTAGAATTGCAGAATTTGTATTTCTTCCACCTACATTCCCCTAAGAGCCTCAATTGGCAACCACCGGTTTTGCGATATTGCGGAATTCCTCCCCGCACCGAAGCTAGCTTTAAGTGATTTTAACTTTCACGTCTCATTCGTTATCGAGCACTCAGTCGAGATAGAAGACTTTTGTCATCGGTCCGTACACTCTATAGCGACAAATAGTGTTAATCCGCGTTCAAGGTTATTTGCACACTCTACGCCTAGTTGAGGTTTCAGTATTTTTCCCTTCTTTTGTGTTTCTGTTTCTGAGTACCGTTAGCCGGTCAGTGACAAGTGAAGCAGTGTT
Source organism: Topomyia yanbarensis (assembly GCF_030247195.1). NCBI lineage: Eukaryota > Metazoa > Arthropoda > Insecta > Diptera > Culicidae > Topomyia > Topomyia yanbarensis. The sequence goes on along the minus strand of NC_080671.1, from coordinate 349,854,185 downwards.
CTTCTAGTAAGCCGTCTGGATACCGTTACCTACACAAGCTAAGTATTAGTTTTCGTTTCCCCTTCTTGGTGAGATGGACGTTGAAACAAAATCGGCTCCCCGGCTCAAAGTATATCCGAGCTCGGCCACCGGGCCATTTGTGATCTTCTTTCGGACCAAAGAAAAAAAGTGTTTGAATCTGTTGCAGATTTCTCGCGTTCTGACAGACCGGTATTCGGCCGTGACAGAAATATCGAAAATTCGCCCTGATAAGCTTCGGGTGGTTGTTAACAGTTCAACTCAGGCAAATGATATTGCTGGCTACGAGCCCTTTACGAGGGAGTACAGGGTGTATATTCCAGCTAGCAGGGTTGAAGTCAGTGGGGTCGTGTCCGATTCGAGTCTGAATTGCGAGGACCTGCTAAAATATGGGACTGACTGTTTCAAAGACCCCATGCTTAAGCCAGTGAAGATACTGGAATGCAAACGTTTGCATTCAGCATCAGTCGCAGCTGACGGGAAGAAAACATACGTCAACTCAGACTCTTATCGGGTGACCTTCGCCGGCTCTGCCCTGCCCAATTACCTCCTCTTTGACAAGGTTCGTCTACCTGTTCGCCTCTTTGTGCCGCGGGTCATGAACTGTACTAATTGCAAACAATTGGGACACACAGCCTCCCATTGTAGCAATAAAGCCCGCTGTGGGAAATGCGGTGGGAATCATGCGGATGATTCCTGTGGTAGAGATGTCGAAAAGTGTCTCTACTGTGGGGGAAACCCACATGATCTCCCTTTATGTCCCATGTACAAACAGCGCGAGGAAAATCTTAAGCGTTCCCTTCAGGGACGCTCTAAGCGATCTTTTGCAGAAATGCTTTAGATAGCTACGCCACCTGTCTCTACGAACATCTTTACCAACTTGTCTACTGACGAAGGCGACTGTGATGAACCCCAGGAGGGAACATCTTCTGCTGTGCCTAGAAGTAGTAGAAAAAGGAAGAACATTTCCTCTTCCAAGCTTCGTCGTAAAGGCCAGAAGGTGTCTCTTCATGGTCCCCCTAAAATAACTACTCAAGGAAGTACTGTTGTAAAACCGAAGCAAGTCGCTCCCGGTCTCAGTAACCTGAGCTCAGAAAAGGAGTTCCCAGCACTTCCAGGAACATCAAAAACCCCAAGTGTTCCCATATCTCAGCCAGAGAAAGAAAACAGTGCTGGCTTAATAAATTTCTCTGACATTGTGGACCGTATTCTTACAGCGTTAAACATTTCTGACCCCCTTAAAAGTATCTTGATAAGCTTTCTCCCCGAAGTAAAAACATTTTTGATGCAGTTCACTGCGAAATGGCCCCTTCTTTCAGTGATTGTATCCTTCGATGGCTAATTCATCGAACGAGGTCAAGGATTTAATCACTGTTCTACAGTGGAATTGCAGAAGCATTATCCCGAAAATCGATTCGTTTAAAATCTTACTAAATAATTTGAAATGCGATGCATTTGCCCTATGCGAGACATGGCTCACTTCAGAAATAACCCTACACTTTCACGATTTTAATATTATTCGCTTGGATCGAGAAGACTCTTACGGAGGAGTACTTTTGGGGATCAAAAAGTGCTATTCTTTCAATCGGATCGACCTCCCCTCGACACCAGGCATTGAAGTTGTCGCTTGCCAAACCAGAATTAAAGGTAAAGACCTTTGCATTGCTTCCACCCACATCCCCCTAGAGCCTCAGTTAGCCACCGACGGCTTTGCGATATTGCGGAACTCCTCCCCGCACCGAGGCTAGTTTTAGGTGACTTCAACTCCCACGGCACGGCATGGGGTTGCCTTCATGACGATAATCGATCTACCCTACTCCATGAGCTTTGCGACAACTTCAATATGACCATTTTGAATACGGGTGAAATGACACGGATTCCTGCCCCTCCAGCGCGTCCGAGCGCCTTAGACCTGTCCCTCTGCTCGACATCGCTGCGGTTAGATTGCATGTGGAAGGTAGTCTCTGATCCCCACGGCATCGACCATCTGCCAATCGTAATTAATATTGCTAACGGTTCAGGGCCACCGAATACAATCAATGTTTCGTATGACCTCACACGAAATATTGATTGGAAGAGCTACGCGTCCGCGATATCCGAAAAAGTAGAATCGACACAAGAGCTTCCTCCGGAGGAAGTGTACGGGTTCCTGGCTGGCTTGATTCTCGATACCGCGATTCAAGCTCAGACTAAACGCGTACCAGACGCGAATTCACGCGGGCGTCCTCCCAATCCATGGTGGGAAAAAGAGTGCTCAGACGTGTACGCGGAGAAGGCTGCTGCGTATAAGACCTTCCGGGACGACGGGCTGCCAGCTAGCTACCGACAGTACGCGATGGCGGAAACGCGCATGAAGTTTGATAAAAGCCAAAAAACGTAGCTACTGGCGCCGGTTCGTCGACGGACTAACGAGAGAAACATCGATGAGCACTCTTTGGAGTACGGCCCGGCGCTTACGAAACCGAAACAGTACCAATGAGAGCGTGGAATATTCAAACCGTTGGATATTCGATTTTGCCAAGAAGGTTTGTCCGGATTCCGCCCCGGCACAGAAGATCTACCGCGCCGCGTCCCCTCATAATAACGCGAACGAAACACCGTTTTCGATGGTGGAGTTCTCACTTGCTCTCTTATCATATAACAATAAAGCCCCAGGGCCAGACAGAATCAAATGTAACTTGTTAAAGAATCTGCCAGACTCTGCCAAGAGACGCTTGTTGAATTTATTTAATAAGTTTCTTGAGGGTAATATTGTCCCTCATGACTGGAGGCAAGTGAAGGTCATCGCCATTCAAAAACCAGGAAAACCAGCCTCCGACCACAACTCGTATCGACCGATTGCAATGCTGTCCTGTATCCGAAAGTTGTTCGAGAAAATGATCTTGTTTCGCCTCGATAATTGGGTTGAAGCAAATGGCTTACTGTTAGATACACAATTTGGTTTCCGCAAAGGCAAAGGGACGAACGATTGTCTTGCGTTGCTCTCAACAGAAATTCAAATGGCTTATGCAAGCAAAGAGCAGATGGCATCAGTTTTCCTAGATATAAAGGGGGCTTTTGATTCAGTTTCTATCAACATTCTTTCTGAGAAGCTGCACCAGCATGGTCTTTCACCGACTCTAAACAACTTTTTGCTAAACTTGCTGTCTGAAAAACATATGCATTTTTCGCATGGTGATTTATCGATATCACGAATTAGCTACATGGGTCTTCCCCAGGGCTCATGTCTAAGCCCCCTTCTCTATAACTTTTACGTGAATGACATTGACGAATGTCTTGTCAATTCCTGCACGCTAAGGCAGCTTGCAGATGACGGTGTGGTCTCTATTACAGGTCCCAAAGCCGTCGATCTGCAAGGACTATTGCAAGATACCTTGGACAACTTGTCTGCTTGGGCCCTCCAGCTAGGTATCGAGTTCTCCACGGAGAAAACTGAGCTAGTCGTATTTTCAAGGAAGCGTGAACCAGCGCAACTACAGCTTCAATTAATGGGTCAAACTATTGCTCAGGTTTCAACTTTCAAATATCTCGGGGTCTGGTTCGACTCTAAAGGAACCTGGGGATGTCACATTAGGTATCTGAAACAGAAGTGCCAGCAAAGGATCAACTTTCTCCGTACAATAACCGGAACATGGTGGGGTGCCCACCCAGGAGACCTGATCAGGCTGTACCAAACAACAATATTGTCGGTGATGGAGTACGGGAGTTTCTGTTTCCGCTCCGCTGCGAACATACATTTCATTAAACTAGAGCGAATCCAATATTGTTGTTTGCGTATTGCTTTGGGTTGCATGCACTCGACACATACGATGAGTTTAGAAGTGCTGGCGGGCGTCCTTCCGCTGAAAAATCGATTTTGGGACCTCTCATATCGATTGCTCATCCGATGCGATATCTTGAACCCGTTAGTAATTGCAAATTTCGAAAGGCTTGTCGAGCTCAATTCTCAAACCCGATTTATGTCCTTGTACTTCGATTACATGGCACAAAATATCAATCCTTCTTCATACTATCCCAACCGTGTCAATCTCTTTCATGCTTCTGATTCAACTGTATTCTTCGACACATCCATGAAAGACGAGATTCGTGGAATCCCGGATCACATACGTCCGCAAGTGATCCCAAGCATCTTTCATAGTAAATTTCGAGAAGTCGACTGCAACAGGATGTTTTACACCGACGGGTCAAGCCTCGACGGCTCCACTGGCTTCGGTATATTCAATCAAAACCTCACCGCCTCATTCAAACTCAATGATCCTGCTTCAGTTTACGTCGCAGAACTTGCTGCTATTCAGTATACCCTTGGGATCATTGATACTTTGCCCACCGATCATTACTTTATTGTCTCGGATAGCCTCAGCTCAATCGAGGCTCTCCGTTCAATGAAACCTAGAAAGCACATTCCATATTTTCTGGGGAAAATCTGGGAGCGCCTGCGTGCTTTGTCTGTAAGATCGTACAAGATTACCTTAGTTTGGGTTCCCTCGCATTGCTCCATTCCAGGTAATGAAGAAGCGGACTCTTTAGCAAAGGCGGGCGCTTTACAAGGTGACATATATGAAAGACCAATTAGCTTCAGCGAATTTTTCAGTATCACTCATCAGAGAACCCTCGAAAGTTGGCAAACTTCATGGAGCAATGGTGAACTGGGAAGGTGGCTACATTCGATAATCCCTAAGGTATCGACGAAACCTTGGTTCAGAGGGATGGATGTGGGTCGGGATTTCATTCGCGTGATGTCTCGGCTCATGTCCAATCACTACACGCTGGACGCACATCTCCGGCGTATTGGGCTCGTGGATAGCGGTATCTGCGCTTGTGGCAACGGTTATCACGAAATCGAACATGTTGTCTGGGCATGCGCCGAGTACTGTTCTGCCAGATCTCAACTATTCGATTCCCTTCGGGCCCGAGGAAGATCACCCAATGTCCCGGTTCGAGATGTACTAGCAAGCCGCGATATTCTCTACATGTCCCTTATATACACGTTCCTCAAAACCATCAATATCCAAATTTAAATGCCCCTATCTTTTCTCTTATTATTCCCAGAAGTGCCCTCTTCCGCCTACCGTACCCCAACGATGGTTTGATACGACTCCAAGACGAGACAAAACATCTGTCGAATGAACCAACAACACGAGATCTACAGTACAACATCACACACGCAGCGCGGTGTGTTCCCGATCCGTATCTGAGCCGTACTACGAAATCGTCTGGAGGAACCCCTGCCGGCTCGAGGAAAACCGCCCGGCGTCCCAATACTTGATACATCCGTTCGAATCTGTAATCCTGGTCGTTGATTCCTGATGCCGGAAACTGACAGTTTATAGCCCCCCTTCAGCCTTGTCCACCCTCTCTCCCATGTCTCTGATACACAGATGTATGACTTCACCCCTTCTCCCCTTGAATATCTTCCCAAAACTGATGTGCCCCCTATCTTCTAGTGTTAGTTGATCAATCCATTCGAATCTGTAATCCTGGCCGTTAATTCCTGATGCCGGAAACTGAAAGTTTATATCTCACCCCCCCCCCCCCCCCCCCTTCAGCCTTGTCCGCTCTTCCTCCCATGTCTCTGATACACAGATGTATGACTTCACCCCCTTCTCCCCTTGAATATATTCCCAAAACTTAAGTGCTTAGTTTTAGTTGATCAATCTTTAATCTCGTTAAGAAATGCCCAACAGTACCACTACTTTAAAATAGCCCTAATTAATTCCCCTTAATCTTGAACCACTCTTTCTAGTTATTTCTAGTTAATAAGCTTGTAAAATGTTCCGCTTAGTTAATAATTAATTTCTCCTACAATCCCCCTTCTAAAAATCATAAAGTGAATTACTATACAAAGAACACACAAAATGACCCGCCCCCCAAATCTTACGAATATTATATTATACCCTCTTTTATATGTATAAGTTAGCTGTAAAGTTTTTTTTTTAGTTTCATTATATAAAACAAAATAATATTGAAATGTAGTTTTAAGAAATTCAAAATGTAAAACAATGAAAAAATGGCACCTTTAAGCTAACGCATACGTGCCTTATCAAATAAACAAATTGAAAAAAAAAAAACTTTCACGTCACGACGTGGGGTCGCCTTGATGATGACTTCCATGAGCTTTGCGACAACTTCAATATGACCATTTTGAATACGGGTGAAATGACACGGATTCCGGCTCCCCCAGTGCACTCGAGCGCCTTAGGTTTGTCCGTCTGCTCAACATCGCTGCGGTTAGATTGTATGCGGAAGGTATTCCATGACCACCCTCCCAGGTTTGTCCGTATTCCACCCCGGAACAGAAGATCTACCGCGATGCCCCTCCTACAATAGCGCGAATGAAACATTTCTCAATGATGGAGTTTTCACTTGCCCTCTTATCATGTAACAATAAAGACCCAGGGCCAGACAAATTCAACTTGTTGAAGAATCTGCCAGACTCTGCCACGAGACGCTTGTTGAATTTATTTATTTCTTGGGGGTAACATTGTCCCACATGACTGGAAACAAGTGAGTGTCATCGCCATTCAAAAACCAGTGAAACCAGTCTCCGACCACATCACATCAAAATTATAAAATTATGATTTCGACGAGAACATTTGAAATGGGCACATAAACAAAACGTAAACAATTCCGGTTTATACTTACTTCAAATGGAGACTAACAAAGCTTTATACACACCCTAAATAAGCCGATTCTGAAGCCTGGCTGCTCACGATCGATTTTCGAGATTATCGAAAAGGCACATAAGCAAAATAACTTGTTTTTGTTTATGTTCCCTTTCATTTTCCCTCAAAAATTAACGGTTCATATACACCAAACAACAAAACGGAAAAATTGTTTTTGGGCACCTTTTCTTGATGAAAAAGACTCATTTGCTCTAAACAAAAGGGTTCACCCTCATGAACTATAAACTAACGTCTCGCCGAAAATATATAGGAGAGGGCACAAAACCAGTGCGATGTTTCAAAAGGGAAACCCAGGAAATCCGGTCTAAATTCCTAAAATCATGAACATGAATCACATTACTCCATGAAACAAATTCGACAGTGAATTCATGAATAAAATATCATCATGATCATTATTACACTGTCAAATTAAATAATGTAATGCGTTAAGCATAATGTTCGCTTTAGTCATGATTTTTTATGTAGGGGAGACTGAGGAGATTTGAACCCCGGGGAGACTTGATCCCGTCATTGTAACTCAAAAGCGGATCAGAATACATTAATCGAATATACTAGAAAGTTGCGCAGTTTTATCTAAACATAAGTTTCTTTAACACAAAAAAAATAAATTGGACATGTGTTACCGAATTTTTACCGATTCAAAGAAAAAAATGTCGGTAGAACTGAAGAAGATTTATTTTCTTAATTTTCAAACTTTTATATAATTGATAAAGTCACCCACTACATACTATATTTTTGCATACAGAATTACAGGAGAATGTCAATTATATGAATACGTTATGATTGAGCTGATTTTTTTGTTCAACTATACTTGTACACAAGTTTGCTGAAATAGATGCTATGGGTTCACTTGATCCCTTCAAATTTGTGGAGATTTGATCCCCTTCGCCATGCTTCATACACAACTGAAAATAACCAAATTCACACCAGAACAATTGAAGTCATTGTTGCCATAAAATAACAAAAAAATACTGTCAAAAATGAACGCTTCATCGTACAGAAACTTAACTGTAATTGTTTACTACAATATACGTAGCAACCATGCATCCCACATTTGACGTTCCTCAACCATAATAACGACATTGCACAGAGATTTGGGGAATTCGTAAAAAAAATCTTGTGAGAGATGCGTAATATGTAGTAACAAAAATATTAATGTGTAATCACAACAATTTAATCAATACCACAATACATTTATAACATTGAATGGAGTTAGGTACCTATTTTTGTCCTATTAGGGAGGGTATTTCATCATTTCAGTATTAATTTTATTATTTCAGCTTCTTTGCTTTGTTATTAGAATCCATTTTTTATTTCGATTATAGACGTTTTTGCCTTAAGGTCATTCGCCTCTTATTAAGAGCCAATATAATAAAATTGTCTTGAGAATGGTGAAAATCTTCTGGTTGAGCGCAGCAAAAACTCTAATCGAGTACCCCAATTATCGCAACACCATTTGAGCCAATGCGTTGAGCAAAGATGGCAGACGCTGCTCCAACCAAAGGCTTCAGAGGGGTAGGATGATGATAGAAAAAGGGTAAAAATAGGCTTATTGCCCTACATGCTCTTTTAAACACGTTTTCAAAAAATAATCAAGTGTCCCCAAATTAGGGATCGAGTCTCCACTAATCAAAGAATTTTCCAGTTTTTTGTTGTTTTCCAAAAATGCTCATAGCTCATGTCCAGTACAATATTTCCATGTAATTTTTTTATGATTATCGGTCAACCCTAGAAACAATATAAAACTACAAAAAATACATAGTTTTTGTATCATTCCACGGAGTAGGATTGAAAAATAAAAAAGGGGATCAAGTCTCCTCAGTCTCCCCTACGTTTATAACGGAGTTTAGTCATGATTTTTTATGTACGTTATCGTGACAATAGGAACTGGATCATGAAAGCGTGCCCGATCGGCGGTATCTCATGGTTTTGTGAATTATTTCACGAACACGATTTGTAACTCTGCAATGTCTATTTGGTGCTCTGCACAATTTTCGATTATTTTGCTGATGTCAGACTTGAATCAACAACTGAACAACGATGTTCGAGGTCCAATTTTTTTATATCTACTGCTTGTGTTTGCGACATATTTATGCTTTTGAAATAGAAAATTGTTTTGTGAAATAGAAATAACGAAAATCGGTCCTGAAATCATGAACGCATTACTCTGCCAGAAAAATCCAATAGAGAACTCTTGTACATATATCACGATAACGTACATAGAAATTTCGAAAATCGTGACAAACCTTCTGAAATCATGACTATCGTTCAATTCTTGTCTCTTTTTGTCGACACAATTTATACAAATCAGTGTGTAGGAACTATAAGCATAAAAATTAAACATATTCAGGACACATATTGGAGTGTAACGAATACGAGGTTTATTATTCAGGTTTTCAGGAGCTTTGTCATGATTTGCGTAAAGGTTTATTTTACGAAAACGTGATTTTATTTCCATGAAATCATGAACCGATTTTTATCCACGTATAGGCACATGAGAACTGTCTGCACGAAGTGATAAAATCGGACAAAAAACAACTATCAAAAATGCTTAAAAAAAGTGAATTGAAAAAACTGAAAAGTAAGTTGAAAATCGTGAATAAGAACAAGTCATTTGTAAATTTATAAATAAATCATGTTAGTGACATTGACATTTAATAAGAGTTTATGTAAGTCTGAAATCCTAATCATTTTTAATCTTGAGTTTTCATCCACTTTTCTCTAGAAATTACGTGAATGCTTTCAAGTGGTTAAAGGGCAATGGGTCTATTTCGGCACCATTAGAGAGTACTACTTTAACTGTGGCAACAACATCTATGCTTCGTTTCTAAGAACCAGTGTAATGACAAACATGGCCTAAAACTGGTGAAATACTTGTGGTTGAGTACGTAAATTCCAATTGTCACTCTACCATTTCAGTCAATGCTTTGAACAGTGTTGGTATACGTTGCTTTAACCAGGGTCTACAAATGGGTAGGGTGATAATAGAAACAAGGCGAAAATAGTCCTATTACTCCCTTAGGACATATCAAGTACTTTGTAATATGCGAGTAATTTTAATTAAATTTTAATGATGGAAAAATGTTTTCCTCTCAAGTTTGACATTATTTTGACATTTTGTAATGCTTCTTGCTTTGAACTTGTCGGAATTTCTTAGCAAAAGTGTTGACTATCGACTAAACATCTAGAAACAATTATCAGAGCCTTTGGATTGCATTTTTAGATTTTAATGTCATTTGATATGCCATTGCGGCTGCAGAAACATGCGCACCTACCGGTTCGACCTTTCATCATCTGTGCGCGCAAAAGACATTCTAATTAATACGAGGTCCAAGGGCACTCACACAGTAAAGGGACCCATTCCCGACGAATTGCTCGAGGCGATTGCCTATTCCGGTACCAGCATTGCAGTTTTGATTTTTGCATTTATGTTATACTACAAAACTCGTACGGGAACTTAGCAACTGCCTCGTCCAAGTCGCCATAAGTACGATCAGTTGTATGGCGACACTAAACTAATGCTAGATTGTGACCAAGCAATACGATATGGACAATTCTGGAAACCTTCAAACGAATTTGAATAACGTTTTCGGAAATCACTCGCACCTTATTCATTGCGTCAACGGACAGGATTCAACGCGTTGAATGATTTATCACTTTCTTAGCAAAACAAATCGTCGCCAGTCTGCGGTGGATTTGAATTCTTTTGAATATTCCTTCACACGTTCGATCACTGATGAATGTCACGTCACACTGGTTAGGTTCGCTTACTGGACTTTCCAAAATCACGTTCCAGTTGCTGCACGGCACGATCACGACTGACTGGTGCTATAACGTTTGACTCAACGACGGTCTGTCGGTCGGATAGGTGGTCAAAGGCCTTTTAAGATCATTCCAGCGGATAAACTAGTTCAACGGTTGTAACACACCACTTGGTCGGGTAGTTGTTAGTTATTTAACGTTTGGCAACCAGCGGCGTATGAGTATAGTGTCTGTAGTTAGTGCTCTTGTGCACTGGTGAGCCTTCGGTTTGGAGTACCCCCTTTCGGTACGGTAACCGGTCGTTTATATACGTGGCTTGTAACAATCGGACGACAAAATAGTGTTCGTACCGTTGGACTTACTTTGCATTAGTTCACTTTTAATGGGTACTAATTGGTGCATAATCAGTACTGAACAGAATTTAATATGACTCTGACCTGTACTAAACGATGCACCTCCAATACACGTAGAAAAGATACTACACTGTTACTGTTTAGCTGTAGTAACTGTGAAACATTTATCCAAAATAAAAAGATCACTACTGGTTTTTTGTTTCGACCAAAGGGCAAAAATAGGAACAGATGCCCTGCTTTGGAAAATGTTTGTCAGTCGCGTGTTCACCAAAGTGGGCTAGCGAAGGTCAAGCAAGTACCCGTCATTAATCCTTTTTGTTTGCGGTATAACCTATCCACAGATACTCGTGTCTAATGTAGCTTCGATAAACGTCGTAAAATAATTGCTTTGTTAATGATGACAATTCGATTACGGATCTGGTACTATGGTAGTATAACATTAAATGTTATCCCTTTCCATCGGAACTAAAACACATAAAATTTCTAAATATTTATCGAAAGACTTTTACAGGAAATTCTGTCTGCAATTTTGCTGAATTTCGCTAGAAATTTGCCATGTCGTTAAATAAAAAGAGGCAACGAAAACATTTTCGTTGTAGGTACCTATAGTTTATTCGTCTCATTATGTATGTCTTATTTATTTTATTATTTTATTTATTTATTTGAAGATTGTAACATATGTAGAACGGTTTGTTACAAGTTACTGTGGAGGTCTTGTGCTTGAGCACAATGACACTGACAGATAAATGGTAAACAAACGATAGAGATGGAGTGTCCTTATCCAAAAGGGATTCAGCGTCGTTACTGTCATCGTACCAGCAGTAAGGAAGAGCGTTTTGGATATGGTCGAAACTAAACCTTTCGTAACAGCCAAACTATTTGTAATAACATTCCCGAACACTTTGCTGAAGATATCAAGTCTTTCGAGGCTAAATTTTATTGGATAATGTTTTACGTTACAGAATTCCTCCAAGATTCTAAACCTCCAAAGCTGACGGTTTCGAAACTATGTGATATTTATCGTAAAAACTGTTTTCGAACATTTATTTTACTTTTCTTTACTATTAAAGTTCATAGTGAGTCCTTGTATACGAAATTGTACTACGCCATTCAATTCAGTACTCAAATGTACATCATAAATAGCCACGAACTAGACATATATTAAAATTTTGTTTATTTACAATCTAATTGATAGTACAAAAGAAAAGAAAATGCTCATGAAACCAATTCTGACCTGCTAGAGACAAACGGAAAACTCCATTGTTCATCAGTTTCTATGTATGTGTGTTATGATCAGTCACAAGATCCCATCCCCACAATTTACCGAAAATTACCAGGGTGTTTAAAATATTAGGTTTTCAATGTAATGAACAGATAATAAACTTCCAAAATTAAGTTTTAAATATTTAATTAAACTAGTAACCATCAATGAAAAAAAAAATAATTCAATCCATTTTGTTTTGGTGTGGGAGGAGGGGTTAACCACCAAGCTGCCCCTTTTCTACTGGCTACGTTACTGTTTGGTGTACAAAATTAAACTAAAGCATTAAAGGGGGGGATGGTCAAAAATTGGTTTACCATGATTAACCCATTCATGCCCATGTTGTTTGTGGACAACAACGTTTTACATTTCTTATAAAAGAAATGTATAGAATTCGCTCAAACTTTCAAGATTTTTTCCGAGGCCCGGAGGGCCGAGTCTTATATACCAATCGACTCAGCTCGACGATTTGGGACAATGTCTGTGTGTGTGTGTGTGTGTGTGTCTGTGTGTGTGTGTATGTAACGGACAAATTCTCATTCGTGTTTCTCAGCAATGGCTGAACCGATCTTATCCAAACCAATTTTAAATGAAAGAACTAAAAAACAGTATGAACGCTATTAATTTGTTTTTGATTCTGATGTTTAGTTTCCAAGATATGAATGTTTGAATGTGTAAAAATGGCGTTTTTTGCAGTTTTTTTGGATTATCTGCCGAAATTGACAACATAGATTAACAATTTATATGTTTTTAGACAGCTTTAACGAATACCTTTCGAACAAGCTATAGATTGTTGAAATCGGACTATTATCAAAAGAGATATTAAACATTAAATGCGGACGATAGATTTTTATCATTTCCCATTGCCAGAAATATGACCAAAAACATGTAATCTATTATTAACGCCAAAACGGCTTATTTTAGGTTAATAGTATCTTTGGAGAATTTAATGGAGGTAATATGCCCTTTCTTTTGGTATTTTGCTTTTGCCGATTAATCCCCCTATGAGTGAGATATTTTCACAAATTTTCTTGGAAGTGATTATATCGAAATGATGTCTTCAGCAAATTTGTAGCTCTTACTTTTGCGAATAACTTTACTAAAGACTTTAAATATCTATTTTGAATACTTTAAAAGTTATGGCTTGTTGTTTGTTGAGTGCTCTTTGTCGCCTATTTATTGTTCAATATAGTAATAATCCATTGAAATAAGCTAAACATTATTTCGATAAAACGAATTTTGTATTTCATTTTACTATCTACAACCGCTAGAAATAATCACCGAACACTTCCAAGTTGTCTGGACGGAACTTGTTAACTTATCAGTACAAAAATGTTCATTTGTGCGAACCTTCTGACTGCAATTCGATCTGAAACATATCGGAAAATAAAAAGCGAAATAAATAATTCCGAGCAACGGCGTAGCCAAGAGAAGGTTTTGGGGTTTAACACAATACAAGAAACCCCCCACACCCCCCACCACCACACCCAAAAAAAATTGATTGAAGTTGAAAATTTATTGATGCAGATCATGAGGACTTTTGATAAATTGTCGGAATGGTTCCTGATATGTAACTGATCTGTTGGTCTTGATTTCACAGTTGTCTAATTGCATCAATATCAAATTCCTGCCTGAAAACATTCCAATAGAAAATTCCAGAGTTCTGTAATCAATCATAATCCTCAGATTTATTTTCAAATTGATCTCGTTTTTGTAGAGATATACTGTATTAAGGGTCTTTATTTAATAGGAAGCGAAGTTAAAATTGATTTAATGTCTATGAAACATAGAACTGCTCACCAAAAAAATGCATAACTTTCAACATTGGCTAAAAATGTTTTTGCCTTTCTCATTCACTCTAAAATTCGTCAATCTAATCCCGACCCGGAGGGCCGAGTGTCATATGCCAATCGACTGAGTTCGTCGAGATCGGAAAATGTCTGTGTGTATGTATGTGTGTGTATGTGTGAATGTGGAAAAAATGTGACCTCTGTTTCTCAGAGATGGCTGGACCGATTTGCACAAAGTTAGTCTCAAATGAAAGGTGAAACCTTTCCATCGGCTGCTATTGAATTTTTTTATTGATTGGACTTCCGGTTCCGGAGCTACGAGTTGAAGAGTGCAATCACACAGCAAATTCCCATATAAACTGAAATGAAAAATTTTCAAAATCAAATTTGTATTTTTGATGCCAAATGACTTTAAAATGCATGAAACATTGAGATGTTTGACAAAAATTGACTTTTTTGGACTTTGGTACATTTTTGCCTTTCTCATATAGAAAGGTTATGCAATCACTCTAAAAATCGTCAATCATACCGGCCCGGAGGGAGTATGCAGTGAGGGGTTGCTACTTTAAAATTAAAACTAGTTTAAAATTTCTTAGTTGAAAATTTTTCGGCAGGACCTGGACCTCCCGGATCTTTCTCCATGATCCGCCGCTGGTTTCAAGCGATGTTTCAGTATCACATAGTATCTCAAGATCGTGGCTGTCGATCCATTGTATGTATGTGTAAATCGTACTGAACATGTAATATTCATTTCCACCATTGTATTGAACATAACCAGCCATGGAATCGTAGTCTGGACAAATGAGAAAAGCACAATTGCACCACTAGGTGGATTAAAACAGGTTTTTATTTTGGGAATGCGTCGAGTTGAGACGAAAACGTAATATGATTAATAACGAGGATAACACTTTCCAAATGTAGAGGGAAATTTATGAAAAAGGTTCTGATCGATTTTGATGAGCATTTGATTTTTGTTGTATGACCAATTATATGTATAAGTCAAATGTTTAAAAACAGTAATTTAAGGTCAAGATAGCATCATTTTGAAACCGCCAATTTCAGAGGTTTAGTATCTTCAATGAGTTTTACAAACGTTAAACAGCGCATCATTTGACAAAATAATTTTGACGGTATATCGTTCAAGAAGTATTTATGGTGAATTTTCTCAGGTTAATATTCATGGCTACAATAAAGTCTCAACAAATTCGCTAAAGACACGAACTCTGTTACTATTTTCTGAAAAAATAATTCTGCATAATTTTTAAACTTTAAAAATTACGGTTTCGGAATTATGCCGTTTGGGCAGTAAGATCGATTTTTACCAATCCCCCACCATTTGTAAAATTGGTATTGTAAAAAAACGTAAGGGCGATACTTTAATGCTAATAGGTGGGACCGAAAAAGTAAACAATCGCCAAAGGGGCGATACTATCATTTTGTCAATTTCAATAGCAAACACAAATTTTATTTTAATAATTTCAAATATTTCATGAAGTTTTGGATTTCGATCACTGCATCATGCAATCTAAGTTGTAAAAAACACAATAGTTCTTAAATGGGAAATAAAACCAAGACTGGAAATATTCACTGTTGATTTTATTTGAATGGTGTCACTACTAGTATCGCTTTTTTCAAGAAAAAGCGTTGATTTCTTAGTTCTCAGTCGCGTTGGAAATTTGAGTAAAGTATAAACTTCAAATCGATTCAAAAAAAAATTTCGATTTTTTTGGCTCAGTACAATATATAACCCCTTTAGGAAAATTCAGTTTTCCCACCACAATTTAGATATATTATTTATTTATTCCTTCGTCTTTGGCTAAATCTGCCATACAGACTGTTACTTAAAATTATTTAACATGTACAGTAACAATATATAACAACACAGACAATCGAGCAACAAGCAAAGGTAACAATACAGTATTCCAAACAAAATTTAATTACAAATTCAGCGCTGTGGGGGCTCCCAAATGTCAAACTTTGCGTGAAACAGAGTCCTAATGGCCATGTTTATGGAGATAGTGCTATTTTTCTTAGCCTTGCGTCAATTCCTACTTTGAATGAAATGAACGGCATTAATGACTCGTCCTTCCATTCAGGTACGAGCTTCTTCACAATTGCAGCATTAGTTCCGAGTGATTCTGCGACCAGAGTAGCAATATCTTTCTCACTCACTGTGTTCTTGACACGCGTAAAGAATAGCCAACAAAGATTTGTAGAATTACTTGACTCCAAAGAACCAGCAACCCTACACCCTTGTTTCAATCGAGTGGACGACATTTGCGGGATTGATTGAGCTAGAGGTGAACTTGTTTCCGCCAAAGAAAAACGAGATACAGCCATTTCGGTAATTGATTCACTCAGTATTCACATCGACAGCAACAGTAGCCGCATGAGCAGGGGTAAATGAAGTAGCATCGGTGATCGCCTCGCGTTTATCTCGAAAAGCCTGCATCTTGCGAACGCCGTCCATGATCGTCGTACACGGGGTACACATCCACCAGATATTCTTGTACCTGTTGCAGCAGGTGACCTCTGCAGTAGACAGCACAGCACATTCTGCATGATAATTATCCTGACAAAATCCATCACAAGAAATGGTTACCCCTCCAGGCATGATAGGCAAGGCACATTCGCAGCAAAACATCTTCAATCAGCACGACTTTCTCTTGTTCGATACAGCTGGTATGATGAAGAATAACGTTCTTTTGTTTTCGACTGTATAGAAGCGGTAGCACCGAAAGATAGAACAAACGGATAGTTCGTTTAATCGGGTGAAAAATCGGCTTTTTATCTATAATATCACCAGCGATGTAAAATGTACGATCCGAAAACAGTGCACGATAACTGATAAAAGCGAATGGCAGCAAAATACGATATGGAAATCGATCGCGCGACTATTTTCCACGAAAAAGCGAAAGCAGCTCAGCTGACAAACAACCGGTCGGAGGGAATACACACAACTGACTTTTATTAACAGAGCATTAACAATAATTCGTTGGTGTGTCTATTTTATGGGCCATTTTTTCGCTTCCCCATTGATTTGGTTTGAGATTTCTAGCACTGATGTTGTCCTATGCTGATTTGAGCGATTCTCTGAGTCCTGCCACTATCCCATGTAGTATGTGTTATCAAAAACATCGCGAAGCATCAAGTTCTAAATGTTCTCAAACGATATAATATCCGAAGAGAGTGATAAGAGCTATAAGAAATGTCTCATCACACTGTTAGGTGGATTAAAAGCGTTTTTAAACAGTTATAACTTTTGATAGAGGCGAGAATTACTCACAAAAACAAGTAAGGCTCATTAATGTGATTATTGCCTTTCATTTGAGTATTAACAGTTACAAGAATCAGCACTAGAACTGAAGTTATTCCAATTAGTCTGACAGGATTCCGATGGAGCAGTGCTTCCAGGGACGGTTTACGTTGACGACGCAAAATGAATTTTTCATATATCTTTGTAACGATACAATATTATTGAAAACTAATAAAACATATCAATTTACAGTTTCTTTGGCTACGTTTTCCATGCAAGTGGACTATTGTAAATATTCTAGGAGAATTGTATTGAGCATTGAAGGCAAAAATTGACCAGCTACTATCACTGCTATGGAAGCACCTATCTTTATGAAAAAGGCTTTTCGTGTTTCTTGACCCCACCGTTTACAACGAAAAAAAGTTTTGACACCCTACAAGCACTAGAAAAAAGTTGGACATGAAAGGGTTAAGTACAGGCTGAGTATTCTGTTATATAAATGGAAAAGCTATATGAAGCCGTGTGGTGTCCGGCGGGCTAAAATCTTTTTGCACTATTTCAGCCAAGAATAGAACCACTGGGAACTTGATCCCATGTCGTAAGAGGCGACTAACAGCATGCTAGGGGTTCCTAGATCAAGGTATTGCTCCGTGCAGAAGATTTAAGCTGGACGGACTTCAAGGTTTTGCATCATAGCCTTTATCCATTCTGTATTTAGTGAATCACTGACATTGTATAGTAACCTTTTCTGATTCGCTATTCCTGATTGTGTACCAACGTTTTAGGTTTCTTCTGACGGCTGTACAATAGTTGTAAAGGATGAAGTCTAATTCTACACTAAGTTACAGTATATATACCGGCTCTTCCACGCGAAGGTATAACTTTCAAAGCTTTGGTTTAAAAACCGTAAAAAAAGCAAACTTTCATGTAAGAAATTTTTTGAATTGGCCTAAGATGAAACTGTCAAATCGCTCAAAAAATGTTGTGTGGCAAGCGATCTGTACATGTGTCAAAATAAGCCATTTTCTAATAAATGTGGAACCATCTACCGACAAATCTACATTGACGAATACTTCCAAAATTGACTTCTTGAAGTCTCACTAGCTCTCTACTACTTTTGCTTTCCTAAACAGTAGAAAAAATTTCAACATTGTTTAACTTTACTCAGTCCGAAAATGTAGGGCCATCTGAAGCTAAAACTTCGTAAAATCGCACTTCTAGTCCTTTTTTCAAAATCATCCAGTGCAGTACTCTGCGTCACTCTTTCGAGTTTGAACCGCTCATATGGTAGTCGGTCTTTGCCAGTATTGCTCTTCTCCCATCCAATCTTTTTCTGGGCCGCCGATGGATCATGTGCCCTTGTCTTGCAATTTGTCATTTAATGTAACGTTTATGTAACGTCCCGCGGAAGAATAATTATTACAATGCCTATTCGAACGGCATTCATATTTATACTGGAGATCGCACACCTGAAAACTTTGATCTAAAATGAAAAGACAACGCGCGTGAGTACATACCAAAAAAATCTGAATTTTATCGTTGACGCAATTCCAAACTTGCCACAATCTAACAAACTGTAATAACTGACGAAACGACGAAATATAACCGTGTTCTGTTTAATTTTACATGAAAGATGTATTTTCCATGCGCAGTGCCATAAAATTACACCCTTCAACATTTTAAACAAACGCCATGTGTGGAGTAAAATCACGTGACTCGCAAAATTCAACAACATGTAAAATTAAAATCAAACGTAAAACTAGGTCGTTTTTGATGATCGTAATATCATGGTCAAGAGACGTTAATTTATGCGATTTTTTCTAGGTGTGTACTAAATCGCACTCAATATCAACAAAATATATCCTGATTCATCTCCCTACCTACTACTACAGAGAAGTCTTCGGTCATAATAGTAACAAGTATTGAACTAACATTCATTCCCATCCCAAAATTGACCTGCATGGGCGTGTCCATCTATGCTATTGATCATACTGTAATCTTAGTCTTTTTTGGTTGCACATTGAGTATGATGTACTACTCCCAAATATCATATAATTGGTTCGATATGCAATTTCAAAAGCTAAACTATAAGCTAAGCTATGAAAATGGACAAGCTATATGCCTTTTTGAAGTTCGGTGACTACAAAATACAAAACAAGACTTCCGCTGCCCACTTTATTTGTTGCCGTACGACAATTAACTTCCACTCGTATCTCATTTCCAACTAGTTTTTTTGTTTTCCGGAGGTTTCGCTTATCGATTACCCAATGTGTTTGAATTGAGCTCAACTTTGCCGAATTTGGAGGATTCTTATTATTCTTAGGTATGACCAGAATAATTGTTGAAGATATGGTATTCTTAAGCCATAAATGATTGGAAGCTGGGTCTAGCCAAAATAGAACGGAACAACTGATATTTTTTTTAAAAAAGGCAACAAGCAAACAATCCTTAGCATAAATATCTTGATTGAAAGTGCTAGTTGTTATGAAACTGTTCCTTCTCAGCACACATGTGACAATCGCCTGCCATACTGAGCAATGTTATGAAAACTTGGATAAACTTTTGTGCCCAAATCTATCTTGAACCTTTCCTTTTCCGGTAGCCGCGTGAAACTCTTGACCTGGGAGTTGCTTAAAGTCCACCACTTGGCGTATGTTTCATTGTGCATTACGATGCAATCAAACATGGTCAACAAGGTCGTGCCATTCGTTGGGTGACTCTCGAACCTATAAATCGATATTCCCTTCTGATATATTAATATCAGAGCTTAAAAAAATTGACATACCTGCGTGAACTTGAAAGGGAAACGAAATTCAATTCATGCCCGCCGCGATGAATGCAATGTTTGGTTCGCTTCCCTCGTCATTCGTTCTCCCGACACAGCGCATTTAGGGTCGGATATGTTCGGTTTCAGAAGCAAACTGAATTTTGTTTCTATGCTAACTCTGAGAGGGATTTGCGTTGCGTTGCGTAAGCGCGGTATACTTCGTAGATTGCAGACTGATGACTCACATTTCCAGCCAGACTACTTGAGGAGCATTGTTTGGGAATAACAATTGATCCAGTCCGAGCGAGATTTTCGCCTGAGAGCCACCATTGCGGGCCACGACCATCTTTACCGTAACTTGGGATGAGAAAGGAAGTGTTGATGTGGCACTTACTTAACGGAAGGCCCCGACTCAGTGACACTCCCATAAGTACCACAGATTGGGTAGTGGGTGGGTTGTTAGTCAAGATTCGCTTCAAGCAAGCGATGCGACTGAGAATATATTTTCGTGCATCTTTGAATAGTTTATTGACTGTAGGATACGTAAATCTTCTAGGCGTTTAAACTCTGGTTAATCGTTTATCGAGATTGTTTCATCGAAAACAACTTGAACTCCGGACAGCCGGCTGCCGGGAGTGTTGTCGACAATGTAAAATGGACCGTAAACAATGAGTTTAAAAGTGGTATGGTGGAACATTCATAAATTATGTCACGCAAAGATTACCCAATACTAACTAACACTCTTTCATATTACCATGTTATTTTCCCCTTGGTCTAATACGAATCAAATTCTTTTAGTTTTTCCTTCATTTTGTAGTAGCACTTTTATGCCGCTATTCGCAAAAGTGTTCATGTTCTATGGAATTTCCTATATACATGGAGCAATCGTGCGTAAAACGGCCGATTGCGTCAAAGCACATGACGTCCTCCCCTCCCATTTATGTCACAATTAGTCATATCTCTTCCTCCTAATAGCGTGGCAGAATTTATAAATGGTCCTTATTGGTACAATCACAAGCATATTGAGATCCCGTAACTTGAAATTTTCCACCTCGTTCGAGTGAACGTTCCGATATTACAATGAAGACGCGAAACAGAAAAAAATATAAATGCTGCGTTCCTAAACGATATTAACATCATGCACGAATCAAACACCCCCCGTTTCCAAAGAGTACGTACATATTCTTAGCTCAGTATAATTGACTGATGAGTTAATGGACTAAAAGTTAAGCCTTAAATATGACCATAAAACATGTGTTCCTCGTGCTGAAATGATTGCCGCAAATTGGTAATTGGATTTGAATTGATCTTGCGAATTGTCAATTCTCCACCTTCATACATAATTCAAAAGACATACACTCAGACAAGGTCATGCTTATTTCCCACACGCATTAAAGACCCAGTGGATTCGTTTTCTAGTTGGTCAAATAAACACTAAACAAACAAATAAATTAGTTTGCTCAGTCTAAAGAAATGTCAGCTCGATTGGCATCAACCGGCGGATATGTGTTCCCTTACAATGCCATCAAATGAAAGTAATTTAAAATTACATACGACAAAATATGTGCAATTCAGAATATAACAAAACGAAGATTTCTTAATTATTTGAATTTAAAAAACGATCGGAAAAAATGAGTTGCATAACCGTAGTTTCAAAGATAGCACTGCTGATGAATCTGAGAGGGATTTTTTAGCAAAAGTGCACCAGATGTAGATTACGCAGTTCACTTATGCTAGAAAATGTAGAAGACGCCAACTTCTGCCTTCAAACTGTCCACATGATAACAAATGAATGCTTTGGTTGGTGAAGGAATTTATATTTCCTCTGCACTCAATCATTCGATTCTGCATGAAATTTCAGTCAGTTGGAAAGTTAATGAATGTTGGTTTCGGTAAATACAAACAGAAATATACCATTGGTAGATCTAGAACGTCCCTGGGAAAAACATGGTTTACGATTTACGATACTCGAAACTTTCAACCAAAAACTGCTAATTGCTGTAGGAAAACACTGAAAAATTCGCTTTGTGCTTTTAAATTTTCACTTCGGTTTTTAATTTCCCGTAATGTAACCAATCGCGGCGGTAATTAATATTGGTAAAACCATCCAACTTTTTTGACAGTGAGGCCAAAACTGTTTTAAACAGGTTGTGTAAAATTCCCGCAGGTTCTATTTCAGTATGTCTCATCAGCAAACAGAACCTCTTCACTCAAAGGACATCGTAAGTTAGAAGTCGTTTAGTGTATTCACAAGTAGTGTTTCCAATTTTGTACTTAGCGTCAGCCCGGTACATTGATCAAGTGCCGTGGCTCTGAAGAGATGAAGTCGAAACGCAAACACCTGGACTAATTAAATAAATATTTTTTTTTGTACTGAAATAATAACGCAAGTTTCGATGCAGAGCTCAAAAAAATGACATCCCTGCGTGAACTTGGAAGAAAACGAAATGCAATTCATGCCCAACGTGACGAATGAAATATTTAGTTCGTTTCCCTCGTCATTCGTTCTCCCGACACAGCGCATTCAGGTTCTGATATGTTCGGTTTCAGAATCAAACTGAATTTTGTTTCTATGCTAGCTCTGACGTGGATTATTGAGCAAAGGTGCACCAGATGTAGATTACGCAGTTCACTTATGCTCGAAAATGTAAAAGATGCCAACTTCTGCCTTCAAACTGTCCACATAATAACAAATGAATGTTTTGGTTGGTGAAGGAATTCATGTTTCCTCTGCACTCAAGTATTCGATTCTGCATGAAATTTCAGTCAGTTGGAAAGTTAATGAATGAGGGAGGCGGTGAATCTGAGTGTTGGTTTCGATGAATACATTTAAACTTTCGCAGCACTGTTAAACTTTCGCAGCACTGTTTCGGTTATATTAATCTCGAGTAAAATTGGCGGTCCGAAACATCACTGTGACGATAGGCGATAATGCAAAAAGTAAACATACAAGCATTGCCATCAAACAAAATGCCTCTATCGACGAAAAAGAAAGAAATCGAGACCGGAGTAGATATTGTAGAATGTTTTCGACTCCAGATACACACGGAAATCGTGGCATCCGGTGCTTGAAAGTAACTTCGTCTCATCAGAATCCGCCATCAACTTAATGACAGAACTAAGCCAGTGCCGGATTGAAAAAAAATGTTTTTGAACAGTTCTACCGGTTTGCATAAAAACACAAATTGTGTTTTCGTTTTTTGGAACTAGCGTACATTCAGTGCTAGCTTAGTCCTATCACTAAGTTAGTGTCGGATTCTGACGAGACGACGTCGAAACGCAACTTCTATAACTACTTTTATTATAAGTTTGTGGTCTTAACGCGCAAAAGTGGTTTTAAACAATTTTCTCCTTAGTGGAGGAAAAAAGTTTTTTACCGGAAATTTTCGCCATTAAGAAGAAAGCATAGTGATTAAACTGCTTGAAAATAAATTCATTTAAAGTGTTAGGGAAGCGTAAATTTTATTTATGATCAATTTGTTACACTAAATAGCACTATATTTTTAACGTGTACTTCATCCCATTATAAATGCATTGGGATGAATTAGACGCTGAATAAAGCACTATTTCCACCTATCCGATCAGTTTCAATGCCGGTTTAGTGCTGTGCACGGACACCAACATTCTTTCATACAATCCTCACCATTGTCCGACACGGAACCGTCCAGGACAAGTGTGAATGCTCGTATTTGATTACATGAAAGAATATTGGCGTCTGTGCACGGTACGGAACCGTCACTGCATCGAATCGGAAAGGTGTAAATTTGGCTTAAAGCTCCGAATTTTTGCGGTGACTACAAAAAAACGGCACGTCATATTTTGAAAACTTCGGACAATGGGGGATTATCATATACACGGTCAAAATCATACTGAATCGTTGCGCATGGTTCAATGAAAAGTTTCCATATAAAGATGTTGTGTGTTAATATCTCCCAAATGCACGAATACATTTCAACGAAAAAAAAAATTGTTTTGCATATTTATAATAAAGTCTTCAAAGTTAAAAAAGGTTAGACCTTTAACATGTAAATTTTGAACCATGCGTAAAGCTTCAGTATCATTTTGACCGTTTTTCTGATAACCCCCCTTAAGTCTCAAGCAGAAAAAGTACTTTTACGGCGCTGTTTCCTAAATTTAGTTTTGCGGGCGTTCTAGGAATAATATTAACGGGAAAACAGGCATTCTAGCATATTTTTAAACTATCCCGGTGTTTCACAACCGGGGATATCCCACTATGGATACGGAAATCACACGAGTTTCAATATGTTAAACATGTATACGTAGATCCATGGAAGCATGTCAACAGATTAGTAAACCTTATGATCTTATCAGCAAAATTTAACAATTCCGCAGCTTTATCTTTAAATTGCTTCTAGGTTCCTGAACTAAACTGATGCACACAATTTTTTTATATCTTCATCCTCAAGTAGAGCAACTTTGCAACACATTGACATTGAGTTTGGCCTGCAATGACTTTCAACAAGTCACAAATGACTGGCAATAAAAATGATATGCCTATATTACGCGATTGGCCTCAACGATGACCATTTTCCTGAACCAGCTTTCGGAAGCAGGATAGTCAATGTCTATCAGCCTTGTGTCTGACTGATTCGAAAAAGGAGAATATCACTATGCATCAGCATTTTTATGATAATGTAAACTGGAAAACTGCTATGTTCTAAAAATATGTAGTTAACAGGAAAGTATCAAACTAAAACTACTCACCAAGTACACCTATTAGTAAACTGCGGAAGTCTGCTGGTCAATTTCCCAGAAAAAAACGCAAAGAATACACTATTAACTTCAGTTACGTGACCTGGCGTAGGAAAACGATGTTAACGCTTGAAACGTTCGGTTCCAACTGAGCGTAAAAAAACCTGATATCGTATACAGTAGCACGATTTGGTTGCCAATACGTAAGCTGATTCGAGGTTTTGAGTCGCTTGCTTGAGGTGAATACGGCGCGTAAACACCTAAACACTTATCGCCACTTTTTAGCTGGACATTGAACAACGCACTGGTTGTCAATCTGGTTTTTTGGTTAGTGGTGGTGCTTTGCCAATCGATAGGGGTGCTATGATTGGTCATCATTGGTTGCTAGATGACTTGCTGTTCTGGGATAACTGTGCCAGAGATTACAATTGTTGTACCTATTCATCGTATTGAGAAAGAAGCTCATGAAAGTGTGCACTTTGAATGATAGCTGTGATAAAAGAATGACCGAGACTTTCAGATAAATCGCAACATGATATGGACGATTGTGGTGGTCGTTATCACTTTTTTTTAGTTATTGCGGTAGCATGTCGATGATGATCTCCCGATATGGCTATCGCTATTGCTTATCATTTCAACATTCGTTGGGTTCTTGTTGGTAGAATATATCAGTAATTTTTTGTATGTACATGATGATCATCACAGTAAGATTTGTAAACGATGAATGACTGCATTTTATGACTGGCTGATGATAAGTAATATGTGGAATTGAAACCGGTGTGGAATGAATCATCAAAAGTGGAAAATTTCGGCAATCTGAGCGGATCGTTAAAATTAACAGCAAGTTTTGGTATTTCTTGATGATGCAACACATAGTGTCACGTTAATTAAATTGTCAGATCCAGGGCCGGCGGAAAGCAAGGGTAGTATGGGTAGTACTAAATAACCGAGTGGTTAATTACCCACTCGAAATTTTGAACCATTTCAAAAAATTTAGATGTGCAACGCATGTATCTAGCACTACACACATTTGAAAACATCGATGTACCACAATTCCATTTGCATAAACGAACGTGATTTAATGTGAATGTAATGTAAGCGTGTACATTGCGAAAAGGGAAAAATCCTTTCTAATGGACTCCTCACCCTATGCTTTCTACCCACTCGGGCGTAAAGGGTTTCGCCGCCCCTGGTCAGATCAGTTAAAGACTCGGAACCTACTTGTTCACTCAAAACAGGTTATGGGTTTGTCTTACGTTATAGATTTTTCTTCAAAAATATAAACTGAGGCATTCTGTTAAATTTCGATTATAGTCATGTTAACCTTAGGGCCATTTTTTCTGGATTAGAAAAAATCACTTTAGAAAAATCTGTAACCCTATGTGCGGCATTGGGAATCGAAGCCAGATGAGCTACGCACAAGCAGAGAAGAGAAGGGCCACTCAAAAACAAATTTCTCACAATTCTTCTCTAAATCACTAGTGACATGTAATATCGAAGCCCTGCAGGATACTACAAATCAGCACAATAGTGCATATTTATACGACATTATTGGTATAAAATATCTAGCAAAATCGTCCTCAATAATCCTACAAGTGACCAGAATATATTCATCTAGGGTGGGTGCTCCTATAGTTGAGGTGTACCTATAGTTGCAGTAGTGGGCTATACGCCTAAGTAAGGTACAAACCATCAAAAAATATTTTTTTATCGATTCATCGTACTAAAATTATGCTACAATAAAACTGTTATCCTTGAAATTTGCTCAAATAACTATTCAAAAAATTGTTTTTCTATGGATTTTGAGCTCCCTTGCACCTATAGTTGATCTAATGTACCTATAGTTGCAAGTGCCATAAGAAATCAATGGGATTTACAACAATAGGAACCGAAATTAGCGATTGCACCACTATTGGTACATGTGTTCCTATAGTGGTACAAGCGGTTTTGAATGCATAAATTGGTTATTAAACCATCTTTATATTTTTCCTATGAAGTAGGGATTGAAAGCTGTTTTTTAATGTATTAACATTGCCCATAGGTCTATTCATCGATTTTTAGCAAAAGTTTTCCTAAAGCATGCGACTATTGGTACATCCACCCTAAATAAAAACTATAGCGCAATTGCAAAAATAATATTTATCACTAATAGTAATAAACCGTAGTGATATCTTGATTTTAGAAAATGATGGTGTCCACTTTTTATCAATTAGAATGGTTGAAAATGACATTGTAAAAACATTACGTTGGCCTCGTACAGGTCTTTGGCGTTAGCTGGATTTCTAGAAAGTTCGTAAACAATCCGAAAGCAATAAGACTTCTCTGAATATTGCAGAATCTTGGCGAGTTTTGGATATACAGTGAAGACAAGATTTTATGAGCACCCGATTTTATCAGATTTTTGACCCGATTTTATCAGCTTCATACGAAAATTGACAGTTGGTAGTTTAATGGGCTCTAGCAGATGAACCAAGTTGAACTCGAGTAAATCCTTTCTTGAGCATATTTTTCCTATCTTGATCCGAAATATGCAAAATAAAATATTCGATTTTTTTATAATTTTGCACTGTCAGACCCTTTAATCAGGAAAGGTTATGAGGCTATACTGCCGTTATACGCATAATTGTCCCATGTATATAGGGAATCCCATAGAACATGGGACAAATATGCTTATAACGGCAGTATACTTTTTTTTTTTTTTCAATTTGTTTATTTGATAAGGCACGTATGCGTTAGCTTAAATGTGCCATTTTTTCATTGTTTTACATTTTGAATTTCTTAAAACTAGGGGGTTACACATTTCAATATTATTTTGTTTTATATAATGAAACTAAAAAAAAAAACTTTACAGCTAACTTATACATATAAAAGAGGGTATAATATAATATTCGTGAGATTTGGGGGCCGGCAGTATACTTAGCGACCAAAGAAGAATCTTTTAAGAGCTTCGGTTTCTTAAAAAGAAAGAAAAATATATGTCCCGATTTTATCAATGTCCCCGTTTTATCAGCCTAAAATTCACCAAGGGGCTGATAAAAACTGGCCTTTACTGTATTCTTTGGAGAATTTGGTAGTATTGATTTAAACATTTCTCTAAATTTAGAAGAACTTCTGTGGGTTTTTTTAAGTTCTTTGCAGTTTTAGAACTGTCTTGAATTTCTGAAATTCGTAGAAATTGCTTGAAGTTCATAGGAATTCGCTGGAAACATTCTGGAATTTGGAATTTGCATAAATTTCTTGTGATGTCGGCCGTCTACATGTGAAAAATTCGGTTCATAAATTCACGAAGTAAAGTTCATGATTATGTGAAATGATTTACGAAAATCGTGATCAAGATACTGAAATTATGAATAACCTAAAATTCATAATACTATTTGTGTTTCGAAGAAATTGGTTCGTTCCGAATATATACATGGCGTTATATTCGAAAGTTTGGTTGAGTTGGTGTTGTTGTGTGGACATGGTTTTGTTACGATTCTGGTTCATAATTTAAGAATATACAGCTAGCATTTAAACGATGTCCATGATTTCAGAAGCTTATTCGCAATTTTCGAAATTTCTCATCAAGTTAGCGTCATGAGTGTACTGTCGGATTTTTCCGTCAGAGTAGCGTAATTTATGGTTATTATTATGATCATAGTCTCGTTTTTTGCAATTTCTAGTCACGTTATCGTGATTTTTTAGTCATGACTGAAGTGATTCAAGTTCATGATTTCAGGTGATAGTCACGATTTTTGCTATTGTAATCACGAGTGATGTTCATGATTTCAGGACCTTAGTCACGATTTTCGTAATGTCTATTAACGTTATCGTTATATTTTAGTCACGAGTACAGATTTTTGTTCATGGTTTCAGGAGCCATAATTTGTGATATTTTGTCACAAGTAGTGTAATTTATGTTCATGATTCCAAGATCATAGTCGCGATTTCCGTAATTGATATGCCCGTTATCGTAATATTTTATTCTTTAGCTCATTTTCGAATTTGCCACGTGGAGTGATCTGACTCATTTTCATGATATTAGCAGATTTATCATGATATTCGTTATTTCACTTCGCCTTATCGTCATATATTTTTTGGCTCCTATCGGATTTTTTCACTCAAAGCCACGTGACAGTCTGGATTATAAAAGTGACTGATTGGCGGTATCTTATTCTGTGAACTATATCGCGAACACACTTTGTAACTATATAATATATTCTTGGTGCTTTCGTTTTCTGTAAGACATCGCGCTGAATTGTGAATTATTAAATGAATATTGATGTTCGAGGTGTTTATAATTTTCTTAAATTTACTGATCTTACTTATTACTGGTCGTTGACAGCTGGACATATAAGACATTTAATGAAATAGTGCATGAAACAAAAATAATCCCACGAATAACACTCCAAATTTTGTGAAATAGTTCACGTGAAAATTTCATGACCATTTGTAGAGTTGCATGAAATTGAAAATGATTAGGGATATCTTCAAAATATCACAAGCACGTAAGATGGATCGTAAATTATATACTAGGAATCACGAACCAGTTCACGAATTCATGAATAATAGTCCATGATTTTGTGAACTATATCACGAGCACAAATCGTTTGTCGTGGCTATTGTTCTAGACATCATGAACCAGTTAACAAATACAAGAATCATATTTTATGATTTCGTGAATTATTTCACGAACACGAAGGGTACGCGATTATTATACTAGAAATTATGAATAAGTTCTCGTATACATGAATGATATTGTAGGTTTTCGTGAACTATTTCATAGTTGTAATTATTATCATAGAAATCATGAACCGGTTCAAGAATACAGGAATATTTGACGATTTTGTGAACTATTTAATGAGAATGGATACTGAATCGTGGCTAATATATTAGGAATCATGAATTAGTTCACGAGGATTGAATAGATTCATGAATAAAGCCCCGAGTTTCGCGCTATAGTTTACGAGAAAGTATCCAGACTATATTGATATTGTGAACTGGTCGGTGTTAAGTCAGACCGAACTAAGTCGCAAAACATCAAAAATGAGATAATGATAGCACTGGATAAAGAATAGCGTCACTCGATTTCTGCCAGATTTGAAATATGTAACAATAAACAAGAATTATGGCAAAAATTAATTTCCAATCATAATGTAAAGGATGCTGCGATTCAAACTTTAAACTCGTTTTACTCGAAATCAATATTTTGTCACTTAGTCCGGTCTGACCTTTTGGTTAACCTTTTGTTTTATGCATAATGTTCATAAAGTTTTGAAAATCGATTTGGTAATAACATGGCGGAAACCATGACTGAAGTTCACAACATAAAAAAAATATTTCCACTAATAAAAGCGTTATGCAGGCGTTACTTAAAGGAACTTTAACATAGTAATAAAGCACATGATTTTAGTTCGTGTGTTTAGCTGCGCTTTCCATACTCGTGAGTAACACGAGCCTCCATCGTAGGCGCTGGGCGTGCGTGCTCCGAATTTCGCTCATTTCATTCAAAACATTGTATACTCAAATTTTATGTACATATTGTTTGTTGCAGAAATCGTTTTATCATCGCTCTACGTTTAAAATTGCATGTAATTTTGGTTGATGTACTGAAATTTTCTATAATTTTATTTATTTCCTTGAAGTTATTAAAACTACTCTGATGCTTGTGCCTTTCCGAGAGCTCGTAGAGGTTTTTTGACATTCGTCAAACTTTCCTAATTTTTATAAATTTTTCTCGGAAGTTTTCGCTGAAGTCAATTGTGAGTTTCAAGAACATTAAATTGTGGCTCGTAATCATTTGGATGTGAAGTGTTGTGGATTCTTCACTCTTCCTTTCGATCATGTCCATATGAGCCAGCCTAGTCCTAGTTTTTCGCTTATAATTGATTCGCTCTAGAATACCTGTCCGTCTTTCAATTTAAATGCTCTAAAGTTTGATAAAAATCTATAATTGACCTAAGTTTCGTATAAATTGTCTGAAGCATTGAGGATTCCCTTGTATGTTAGTAAATTCCCGGAATTTATTAGAACTTTTCTGAAATTTGTAGGACCTCCCTAAAAATTATAGGATTCTTTTTATACTTGATGGTGTTTCACGATTCGGTTATGGCTTACTTTAAGTTTAGAATACTCTGCTGGAGTTTGCAGAACTTCTCACTCTGAGTAGTACAGAAGTTCTCTAAAGTATACAATAGTTTCCTTAGAATCCTTAGATTTTTTAAGAAATTAATGCCATTTTGTGAAAGTTTATAAAATCAAGTGAAAAAAAAATTCTGGTAGGTGTATGTACTATCGAGGTAAAATGTACGTACTATCGAAGTAATTGCATCTTTCTGAATAATCGAAACGATAAATATCACACGTTATAACGATAAAGACCGCATGCCAATTTGATGACAGAAAATGTTTATTTCAATCAATCATATTTTCGCTGCAATAAAAATTATTGCACTGCCTAGCAAATTTGTTATTATAAAGCTAAATCATGGTTAGCCTACAAATAAAATTAAAATTTTTATGAAGTTAAATAATAATTTGCTGGCTGTGTAATATTTTTTTGGCGTGTAGGCTGAAACTTATCGTGTTTTAAAGAATGAAAATTCGGTTGTAAAATAATAACTGTTATGTATGAAATTTGTCTCGTTTCGAATCTGGGATTGCTATATTAAGCATTCGAAAATAAATTTTTTCAAGTAGATATTGAACCAGCGATTGCTTCCATGATTTGCTGCGAATATTCAAATCACATTACACACTCTTTTCTTCATTATGCACGGAAAGTTGTTCGATAAAAAAACAAAACATTTTTATTTAAAATATACATATTATCTGAACATAAAATAAAATGTGGCGGTGTAACGAATTAAAGATACCTTTTATATGCTACTATAGAAATAAACAATATAATGCACTGTAGCGTTGAATGTTTTAAATGTTTTAGTTTAGATCCTTTTGCTCGCTAGTTTTGTTTTACTAGTATTAAATTTGTTTCAAAGCACCATAATTACGAAGAAAACGACAACCAACTCGACAAAAGGGTCCAACCGATGCAGGAAAATTATGTAGTATAGCTCTAGATTTGTGGTCTGAAACTACGTTATTCTACATTTCTCACACGATTTTTCATTCTATTTATAAGAAAAACGCAATTGAAGGAGAGTAATAAGAAAGCGAATGTCTACTAAAGAAAATTAAGAAAAGTGGCTGTTGGAATGATATAGTTTGTCAATATAACCCACGGATTATATGCATTAGGCCTTTCAAGGCAACTGTCAAATTTCACTTTGAGACGAAACACACGGGTATTGTGGATAGTAAACAGAAGAGAATACTCTTCTCTTCTGTTAACTGCTGTGCACTGTGTTCGGTCGACAACAGTTTGTCTGGAATTCTCCTTAAAGTGAATTTTCTCAAGTCACCTATACGCCCTATATGATTAGTTTGTCGAAAAATAAATAATTTTATTAGAATTTCTGAAAAAACGTAGCTGCAGACTGCAGTATCTATTTGTTTAACTTTCTCTTTCAAATTTTATTTTGGGATGTTATCGGCTAAGTCGGTCATAAAAATAATCGACTTTCAACTATTATCGTGCTTCCAATAATTTACCAGCACATTTCGAAAGACTAAGGTTTTACATAGTATGTTATATGAAAAAAGTAAGAAGAAAATATAAAAGCGGCTCACGAGATTCTCGTTTGCAGTTACGCTGTTTCCAAAAAATTTGGTAAAATTAATCATTTCATTGGAACACACAGAAAAAAATATTGGTAAAAGTAAGAGTGTTCCGCTCTTAGCAAAAAACAACCAACGCCAACTATTAGGTTGAAAGTAAAACTTTTAAATTAATCAAGAATAATAATCAAAGTAAAAGTTTTCCTTTTAAGCAAATGAAGAATAGTACTCAAAACAAAAGTTTTATTTTTAAACAAAGAGTATGCGTTGGTTGTTTTTTGCTAAGAGTGAAAAACTCTTATTTTTACCAACATTTTTTTTCTGTGTGAATGATTGTGTATAGATTGCCTTTCCGTGCGACAGCAGCATTCGAACATCATCTGAAAACCGTAAATACTATATATGTACTGATATTAAAACCTATCAGTTTTGCATTGAAAATTTTAATGAATGACACACACACAAAACTGTTTCAGAATCGTCTGACAGGTTTCATTGGTCCGAGTGCAAAAAAAGATTACAACACCACAATGACAAACTCGTGATGCAAAAACCCTTCTCTTGCCAGTTTTTCAGCAAAGAAACCGGATAAAAGCAGTTCAGTAGGTATTTGTTGTTTTTGCAGATCTGCTGATCGACGATACTAGGTAAATATGTGTAGCACAAGCGAATGCGTGCACACATACAGGATCAACATTTTTCGACTTGTCACCGTCGAAATCAAGATAGACTATTTGCACACAGCCTTGTGAAGATAAAAACAGTAAACATGAATCTAAACTGGCATCACGGAAGATAAGCTTTGCGTGGGTTTCCTTCCATACTTCCCCTTACAAAGCCATCATGCTCGTTTGGCTGTACTTTTTGACAGTCCGTTTGGCTGCAGTTTTAGACACTTCACTAGGCTGTGTGTAAAGAGTACGATTAATCCGATAGTACGATTATGTTGAGATGTTTTTTGCAATGTTGTTTTTACACAACATTGTGCATTTAAGGGTTAAAGAATAATCGCTCCGAACAAGATTAGATTAGATATCATACTAGATCGGAACATTCTGCAAATGGTTATGCGGTCCAGGTTCATGTTGTCAAAAGGAATCACTCCTATCGGGTTCATATGAATTAAGCGGTAGTTGCAGATAGTTTCTAGCGTCAGTAGGTCTAGATTCGAACAAATTCGTTACCTTTAGTTGGCAACAATAGTTCTACGTAATATAACTTAGAAATTTAAGATATCACGAAGATGTAATTGTATTGATATGTGTTAGCAGAATTATGCAATACAACTTTCGCTATGACCACTTTCTAATTCACCCATTGACCGAAAATCATTGCTAACATTTTCATCTGTTGTAGTAGAAAGGGCATGAACTGACCAATTAGAGAACTGCAACTTTATAGCCAAATTGCATAACACACGGTGTGATTGTCTTCACCCAAAAACTCACAGATAATTTATATTCTAAGTCCAGCTGGTAACCTGACAATACTTTCACTTACCTTTTGAAGCTATTAAATCTGTCCAGCAGGGGTGGTTTCACTTTTCAACAGTAGAAAAATCACGAAAAAATTCACTACGCACGGAAGAGTGAGTGCACTCGGTTACGGGAACAGAGTATTAATGTATAGGGGGATGTCAGATACGAGCTCAGCACCCATCCATCCATCGTTCTACCCTACCGTACCGATGGATATTACGGACAGTGAAATTTGCTTACGATACATGCTTGTTTGAAATATCGTGCTCGTGTAGCATTGTGACATGATAGGTTTCTATTTCCTACCCTCATTTCCTTGTCATTATATTTGTTTGCTAGGAAATGTGCTCAACAAGTTTCTGTCCAAAGTATGGAACCGTACATTATACGCATGTCAAGCATGCTGATTTTTTATACTCTTATTTGCTCTTTCCACATGGCTGTCAGCTGGTGACGTATGTCAGTGTGTATGCCATAGAGGCCTGTTTTCGACAAAGAGCCTATTTATTCAGTGTAACATAAAATAGTATTATTCATACATGTAGAAGGAATCATCTTTCATAATATGTCGCAATTATGACATAGTGTTCAATCTAAAATCTTAATACCCTGGTAGTCATTGAAATACTTTTATCACCTAATAATAATAACTATTACGAATAAATATCTAGATGCGAAAACTTCCCTACATACATTTTGAGTGTAAGGATGATTGGTCGCTTTCACAACTAGATGGTGCTTTTATGGTCAGCGCCTTGCTGGCACGCAAGATTGTTGAGTTTATGTTTAATGGACCTTCTCATTTCTTGTTACATCAATATGTAACAAAATAACTCTCTCTTATGATGCTAGATCCGAATGAGACAGTAAATGTTTTGTTCTTATACTTGGTCTATGTTGAAAATAAAAGTGTAAAATTTCTGATCATTTATCATTAAAATGGAATGTAAACTAGAGAAAGTCCATCGCAAAAAGTAGTTGCAATAATTCTGTCGTCAATTCATTACGGTCACAGTGGCGTCCGAAATAATTTAGAAAGGGGAAAATTAAAGCTAAAGTGATAAAAGAAAAATAATTATTATGATAATTATGTTTCAAGAGTGTTGTCTAATAAACGTTTCGGAAATATTCCATTTTTAAGAGATTTTAAAAATTTGCGGTAATTTATTAATCTTGAAACTGAAGTTGTAATGATCCCACAATTATCCAGATTTAAATAAAATTGATACTGGACGAAAAAGACTTACGAGAAAACTAATCCTGAAATCCGAACTAATCATTATCCTGAGATTTCAAATCATCTCTAGATAACATTTGGAAACAATCTTATGATATTTAGATGAAGGATTTTTTTTGCTTTTGGAGTCGGGAAGTTGATTATTTATAGAACAAATAAATGGCTTATAGAAAAATGTGCCTAATTCAGAATGAGAACAGTCGAAAACAATGTTCTGAAAAAAATTTATGGATATTTAAGGAGTTACACCACTGTAGAGCACGAAAAAAATTGCAATGACTTGGAAATTTTTCTGGACGCAATGAAGAGATGAATCAAGATAATTTAAAATGGGATTTGAAATACTAATTGTTATTTACAAAAAGTAATGCCAATTTTTTCGATTCCTTAGAACGATAGCAAGCGACGTGCGTAGGATTTTTTTTCGATATTTGGCTAAATGACACACTTTTTAGTAGAAAAACGCTGAAAATGTGTCAGAATTCGATACAAAATTGCTAATTAAAAAAAATTCACAATTAAAAAAATCCTACGTACGTCGCTGGATTTTGACACGGCATAGCGGGAGGGGGGGGCGTGGTACGGGGAATTTTCTGGGAAAATCTACCTTTTTGCATTTTCAATTTTAGCATTGAAAATACAAAAAGGTAGACCACAGTTTTTCTTGCAGTATGCAACTAATTAAATAAAAATAAAGTTCTGGATTTGTCCAACAACATTGCCGAGGGGAGCATGGTACTAGAATGTCTCGGAGCAGAGTTATAGTTGTTCAAAATTCGATGGCTCGAATTAAATGGCTTCAATCATTTATTTCAATAACACTGTAGGTGTACCATTGATAGTCAGACTTAAAAATTTCGTAGTTCCGCGTGTCCATTTGAATCTGTTCTTACTCTTATGCCACGCGAGTAATATCGTGACTAAAATGTCCGGACGGTACAATAAGCGGTAGAGGCTATGGATTTTCGGAAACATTGGCACTTGTACACACTCGCATCAAAGTGACGAAATCAAATGGAGGTAGCTTATAAGGAGAGGTGCCGCGTGTCCGTTTCAATCCTTCGTCGCTCACTTGCCAATCGAGCAACATGATGACTATATCGTCTAGACGGTACACTCGTTCGTGTATGTGCAAAGTTTTAAAGCAAGCATGGTGACGAGCGCAAGATAAAATTATAAAACGTTTTAAACGGTTTAACTATGTGCGAGGCTCTGTGCTCTACCTCACGCTTTGCGATTTGAAACTTCGCATTTACACTAACGAGTGTGCAATGCGGGTGAGAAGAGTGAGTTTGGATTGCGTTCAATACTGCAAAGTGTGACGTGAGTGAGTTGCATTGGGATGAATTAACTATTTTTAGCTTGTGTGTGCGTTGGGTTGATACGTCTGAAATTCTCACATGAACACAGTTTCCATAGTTCGAACAACGTGATGCGTTTTTACCACTGAAGCATGCTTCTATAGGTATTTCTAAAACACGATCAGACTGCACTAGATTTAAGCTTACTGAAAGATAGACGATAGTTGTAGATTTTGGTGGGCGAGGAGATTGAGTTATATCAGAGCAGTTTCAGTTTGCTTAAAAAAATCCAAGGGCTGTGAACAGGACACGACCACGGTGACATAAAAAATGTAGCATTTTTCAAGAGCGTGCAATATAAGTTGCGAATGAATATTAATCTATCAACATTATGGACTCATCAGACCTGGTGACTATATAGTCTTCAGAATAAAACCATGCTACCTCACGTCACTCACCTGCTTCAATTTGTTGCAATTTGCTATACATCCTCCCCCTTAATGCATACTTTTTTGATGATTTTTTAACAATAACAAAATTCTAAACCAAAGTACAACACAATGCTCTCTGCTATACTTTTATGCTAATCGATTATTTCAATTAATCAATTATGAATGGTGTGAATCGATTACAATAAGCAACTATGTGAAAATAATATATTTGCTATTAATCGATCAAATGAAAAAAAAAAAACATTATCGGACTGATCCGTCTAGCAACCCATATTGAGGGCTATGATGAGGAAGCCCACACTCGCCAAAGGAAATATTAAGTTCTTCATCCAAGTATGAAATTTCAATTTTCAATTAAATTTTCTGTAATGTACTGATGAACTTAGGTAAACAATCTTTTGACATTGAAAATGTCTTACTCCACTATGTGGGGCTAGGTGTCATTCTAAACTCTAAATTATATCCTATGTAACGAAACTACGTAAGGTTTGCACGCTAATAACTCCTCTATTACTAGATGGATTTTAATCATTTATGTACCAACCGATTTCCAAAACGCCTAACTTAAATAATGGTAATAATGTAATATCACTGCAATTAAAGCAGTCTTTTGAAAATCGATAAAATTGAAGTTTGCGAAAAAAGGGAAAATTTCCATTCGTGAGACAGATTTCTCAGGCAGAGCCGTCAATAGGAAGCACCTACGTGACTCAATCGAACACGAAAAGTTTTAAATAAATGTACCGTGTGCTTATTTGAATCAGTAGTTGGTCTTTTGCCAAACAAGTAACATCGTCTCGTACGACAGATTTAAGCACCTAGCACACTACGCTTCCATGAATGACGTCGTCCTGAGTGCTGCATTTGATCACTGCTACCACTGGGAGAGGGGAGTATTGATTTTGCCGATGACATCATCCTAGGATATATAACTTTCAGCATTGTTCGTGCGAGGTCATTCTCTGCTCGAACGGTGGAGCGGAGACGATAGCAGTTGCCGACAGATATATTTAAATTATGCAGTGCGCTCTGCACTGCTTTGCATACCACAACTGGACAGTTACGGCACTCAGTGTCAGTGCTAGTTGAGAGCATGCCGTTGCGATGAATCTAGTACCGCGTTACTTTTTGCAGCACTAGAATTTTTAACCTTCGACAAAAACAATTTGAGCTTCGTGGAACACCTTGAAACTCCTCCCTCGCCTTAGTAGCATTTTGTTACAATATTCCCCCTCGTCTGCATGGCTACTACCACCTAAAGTGCTTCTGAATTTATGCATGGCCCCATGGCACCGTACTGACTGTTGTTTCAAACGGTATGCATTAAGTTAAACGTATTGATCGAAATGATAAGGGGCCGTCTATATACCACGTGGGCAATTTAGGGGTTGGTAGGGGTCACCAGAAAGTCCTCGCTTGACAATGGGGAGGGGAGGGGGGGGGGGTGTAGTAGTATTGGAAATGTTCACGTGGACTTTTCATTATATTTTTTTCTTTTATAAGAAAATGAAATGAATTTGTATCTTCATTGATGTGAGCGCTTATCTTCAAATATTTGATATAGTCAAAGTGCACAAAACAGCATAGTGTGTGATGGTGACTATCATAAAAAAATTCAAAAAAAATCGGAAAGTCTACGTGGATATCGTAGGGAGGGGGGAGGGGTACAGGAATCATCCACGCTTGTCCACGGAGGGGGTTAAAATTGAAAGTTTTTTGTACACGTGGTATATGAACGGCCCCTTATGGAATTTGCGTTTCGACTTCGTCTCATTAGAATTCGACACTAACTTAGTTAACGGACTAAGCTAGCGCAGGATTGACGCTAGCTGCAAAAAACAGAGACACAGTTTGTGTTCTTGAGGAAACCCCTAGTCAAGCGGGATGTCCCGCAAGAAAAGAAGCTCATTTTAAGCTAATGAGAACTAATAAAATCTAAACGATTGGTTTGGCTTAGCAGGCCAATACAAGATGCATTACGCCATACTTCTCCTTAGTGGAGAACAATTTTGGTAAAAACTATTAATGGAGAAATACAAGTTGTTACCAAAATTTAATGTTTTTTTTAAATGCTGCAGAACAACAATATACACAAAAGTTTCAAAAGAGCTGTTTCGATGTATGTTCCCACTATTTTTCCAAACATTTCGACCAATTAGAAAGTGTCGAAATTGATAGAACTATTTCGAGTAGCTTATTATAATATTAAAAGTTTCTATCTCAGTTTTTAGCTTGGTTCAAAACTATGTGTGCATGTAAAATTATTCATGTCATGACAACAGCTCATCACCGTCCAAAACGCCCCACTAAGGTCTGGTTGGTATGCTCCATTATTAGCGCAACTTCAAAGTAATTATTTAGGCAATTTTGCAACGGAATGTTTGGTACTATAATTCCTACGTTGTGTAATGTTAATAATTTTGATCATCTAAAAATAAATCATTTAAAAAATTTGAACCAGTTGGAATATTGACCAAATTTTGTTAAAATAAACCATTTTTGAGCTTAATTAAATTCCGCTACTTCATGATTATTTGATGAGACTCTTATGCCTTTATTTTTCGTATGGGACAAACCAAGTTTGTTATTTTTATTCTATTGGAGCAAACTTCCAACTTATCTAAAAATATCTCGAAAGTCATATGGGACCCATGCCGCGTGTGCTAATAGGCTCATTACCCTACGTACCTACAAACCGCCGAAAACATCGCCAATCCAACGCTCCCTCCTAACATAAAAATAAATTACCCTGCAGTATTGAACTCAATCCAAAACGACTCCACCTACCCACTTTGCAAATCATACCGTGCTGGCAACTGAAAAAATCGTACATGGTTTAACTGTGTTAATGCCACCGCTACCGAGAAACCATAGCGTCTACCGCTTATTATAGTGTCTAGACCAATGTTTTTCAACCGGGGGTGAATTCACCCCCAGGGGTACGTCAGATTATGAATTATTCCGGGTAAATTTCAACATGTTATCCTAATATTTCCATCGAATTATTGACTCTATAATATAGAGACAATATTTCGATGGAAATATTAGTATAATAAGTCGAAATTTACCCGGAATAATTCATAATCTGACGTACCCCTGGGGGTGAATTCACCCCCGGTTGAAAAACACTGGTCTAGACGCTATAACCATGATGTTGCTCGTTTGGCAGAGGAGCAAAAAGTGCTTCAAACAGACACGCGACACCTGTTTTAATAACTTTTCGCGGTTGATTGAACAACTTAGGTGCTTCCTACTAGCGACTCTGCCTCTGCATGTCTCTCTTCTCAATTTTGCCGATTTTAAATAGACTACATTTTTTTCACAGATATTGAATTGTAACCAATATTTAAGTTAAGTTTTTCTGAATCAGCTGGTGTATAAATGATTAAAATTCATCTAGTAATAGCGGAGTTGTAGGTGTGCAACCTTTACACGGTTTGGTACATTGCGGATATTTTAGATTTTGGAATGCCACCTAGCCCCAAATAGTGGAGTAAGACATTTTCAATGTCAAAACTCGCCTGAGGAAAAATTCTGTACAGGCAACATCTTGTGATGAAATTACCTGAAAAACATGATTATTGTGCTTCATTAATCCCATTTTACAAGAAGTCCTTTTACCTCATTATTGCATTAACAAAAAATCCGGAAATATGCCTATTTTCGCGTTTTACAGTAGTATAACCATATAATATAGTAAAGTGATTGATTTCAATGACTTTGTGATTGACCCAATTCTTCGACACACCCAAGTTATGCGTTTCCAACATCTAAATTATATTTAACAAACCGCGAATAAGATATATTTTGCCAGATAGATGTATTCATCGTCCTCCTCAGCATCGGGATAGAGCCGCATATGACGGTAGGATGGTCACTTTTGGCTGCCCCAATCTAGTTAAAGTGAATCGTAAACATTCCATTGGTTCCAGCTGCTACCGAAACCAAACCTAACCTAATCTAATATGAAATAAAATCTATCGATATGTAAATAAATTCTTGGAATAGTTTATAAACATTGCTTTCGGATCCCTTGGCTACATCTTGGAAATACTAAACGAATTCAAAGTTGGTTACTTCCGGTTATTTTAAAATCCTTAGCGGAAGTGATCAAAACAAAACATGTGTTATTTGATGAATATATTTGATCAAATATGTACATAGTTTAATTTTATTCCTGACACTTGTTTTTGCTTAAGGGGGGCGTGTGGTGTAGTGGGCATAAAAATTGACTTCTTTTTTATCCGCCTAATTATTAGTATTGAACCTCTAGAATAGTCTCCCGCAATCGTGGTGGCCACACTGAACTTCTTTCTTCCAATATATCAGCAACTTTAATAGCGTTTTTCTGGAAACCGCGTTTATCGAATTGGCGAACACGATAACTCAAAAACTAATCAACGAATTGACTTGATTTTTTTATGAGAATGCACAATATGTGTAGCTTCTCGATGAACGACAGAAAACTGAAAAAAAATCTCTCTATTATTTTGAAGACAAGTAAGCGAATTTCAGCTTAAAATATGAGATTTTATGAAGCCATTTTCTGAAACTCGAACTTTTTTCTATTTGGTAGGTTCATCGAGTAACTACAAGTCTAAGCTTTAAAAATTTCATTAATTTTCATGTGTCAGACAATTTTCTCAAGAGTTATCGTGTTCGCCGCGGCGTTCTTCGACGTGGAAATGGTTGGACGTCTACTCTTGGAACGCACGTATGTGTGACTCCGCGACTGAAAATATTTTTTTTCGAGCACAATGAATGTATAAATAAACCTAGACATTACACAAAAGATAGCCTTGCCTTCAAAATCATAGGACAAAATAACTTTCCACGTACACGCCGCACAACCTGCTTACTAAATGCCGCTCTAAGGTTGCCAGCAAATTTTTTGTTTAACTAGTACTTGTATTTGTAATTTGCGGAAATAATAAGCAGAGCCGTAGCATGACCTTCTGGCGCCCTTGGCGAAGTCTCACTTTTGCGTCCCTTCGGTGTTAATGTTAACGTATAACGTAAACACGAAATCGAATTTTTCGAAAGTCGGACTAAACAAAATGTCTTTTTAGATCGACTTTCGAACAATGATTTTGTGTATATATGAATATAGTTCCACTCTCCTAAGGCGGCAACCGCAAAGGCATTTGCTAATACTCGCAGTATTGTCAGTGAATATACCGTGGTGAACATGAATCCCCCCGAAGAAAGACTTCAGATGTAAAGGTTTGGAGAATTTCGCATAGGCATGTGAAAGCAACATACAACATAACATTCCACTGACACAAACTCGGGGAGCAGGTGCTTCAGTTCGATAACACCAACTTCTTTCGTGAATTGGGAGGTTCAAAGTAATGGTACAATGCAGTCAGATGTTTCCTCATTTATAGATAATCACATAAAAAGTTTTGCTGACTTCACAAAACAGTTTCGGTTAAAAACGGTTGGGATTGTCATCCCTTGCGGACCCCCAGACTTACCACATGTTTGCATTACTATCCTTTGACCTATCTTTCAATTTACTGTATCTCCCGTAACTTTTGTCTCTACCTTCGTATTCAATAAGTTCTTACTTTACGCAGGGCTGTAGGCCCGGGCATAAAAAAACTCTCGTGAAGAAACCCAGATTGCGACCTCCCGTTTACAATATCAATTGAACTCGATTGAACCAAATTTGAACTTCTTTCGGATCAAAGATATCCGTAAGTATTGTTACGATTTTGAAAGCACTTACGCAGACATATTCAACAGTGATAGACATCCCGAAAGGTCGCTAAGAGAAGTTCAGAATTGTCTGAAGCAAGCAAATGACGTTAGTGGCGACAAGGCTTGTATGAAGGACTACCGCGTCTAAATGCCCGCTTACAAAGTTGAGGTCGCGGTGGGGTCACCGATTCGAAATTGTGCGTGGATCTACTGAAGCAAGGGTGTGTGTTCCTCCAAACTCGGATCGGATGAACGTTGGTGTTTAATTACGTCTTCTTAGGCAAGAATCGCCTGCCTGTTCGGCTGTTGTACCGAGAATTATGAGGATGACTCTTGCATTGAGAATGCTGAAAAATAGATATGCCTATTATGAAAGAGTCCATACGATCTAGAGTCCTAGGAATCTAAAGCGTGCCTTTTAAAGACGAGCTAAGCACTCTTGCAGAAAAACTAGAAAGAGCTACGCCACTCACCACGACAAACCATTATGCTCTTTTGGAATAGTATCACTTTGATCATCCCCATGTTAAAACAGTAAGGGGCCATTTATAAACCACGTAGACTTGTAGGGGGGGTAGTCTAGCAAAAGTCTACGTTTATCTACGATGGGGGAGGGGTGATTTTCGCAAAAGTTTACGTAGATTTTGCAATTTTATTTTGTTATTCTCATATTATTGTATTGTAAATAAGATTTAAATTGTATTTTAAATTGTATTGTAAATAAGAAT
The DNA here is from genome assembly GCF_030247195.1 of Topomyia yanbarensis. Lineage (NCBI taxonomy): Eukaryota > Metazoa > Arthropoda > Insecta > Diptera > Culicidae > Topomyia > Topomyia yanbarensis. The sequence continues at coordinate 349,811,027 of NC_080671.1, read as the reverse complement.
TAAAGTGTTGTGTCCAACATACTAGTCGATTCAGCAAATGTATTTATGAAGACACTTCAAAGCTAGTACACTATTGAGATAACTACTCTTTGGGCGATCAGTCAACCCAGAATCTACGTATTTTTTTGTACAATACAACAACGGGAAACGTTTCTTGTGTACATTCAGATAAATTTTTGATCCTTTGAAAATATTATAAGAAAAACACAAAATGATAGCGCTAAAGTGTTTTAATAAGTAAGGTTGATTTATTTATTTTTATTAATTTAGTCGGCTCCAGAAATGTAGTTAAACTCCTACAACAAAGTGTTTACTCGAGATGATCTTTCCGAGCGCTTTTTCTAATTTACATTCTCCAAAAATAAAAAAAACTCGAAAATTCTACGTATACTTTTGGGGATGGATGGGGGGGGGATTGATAAAAGTCTACTAAAGTCTAGGAGGGGGGTAAAAAATCTCCAATTTCGGTCTACGTGGTTTATGAATGCTCCCTAATTGCAATTAGAACCTGATTCAGTTTCTTCTCGAGCAAAAGTAAAGTGCATTAGTTTTGCAACCCTTTGGTGTTTACATTCTCTTCATTTGCAGTGTTCAGTTCACTTAGAAATGGCACATTATCTTGACTTATTTTAAGATTTATCTTCACAAAAATTAAAAAACCGGTCACGCCCTTCTTAGGCTGGTGCACTTGGCGGGGGCCAACCTGGCCAACCGCACGCTACGGCTCTGGTAATAAGCCTCCCATTTTGGTTTGAACGCAAGGACAATTTTTAAAACAGAATTTGATTAATAGGTATAGTTCACTGAACCAATTCGATCAATTCTATATCTTAACACGAATTTTAAAATTTTACTGTAAGTGGTGAATTTGGCACCACTTTCATCTGCTGGAAACATTCTTTGCGTTACTTGCACCTTATAAGGAAACAAATGCAAATCATCATACGCCTCCCAACATTTGAACGGAACGGATCGTTCTTTTCACAGTGGTGTTCGGTGTGTAAATTTCAGTAAGTGAAGGTCATCCTTTGTTCGTTCGTCAGCTGCCGTTCTGCTGGTGCCGGCAGTAAATCCAGTACATTGTTTTCGCTGGTGCGGAACAATCGACGTTGTTTGCAGATAAGTTTTGCTTTATTTTTTTCCTCGTTTGCTTTCATTCCTTTTCCCTACTTTTACTCTACCTTGTAATCAAATGATAAGACATATTCCCGTTTATATACCGCTCTGCCCTCGTGCTTAAATGGCCGAGGGCGAAATACCATCTGATGTAATCATGGAAGTCACTGATCCCCCTAACACTCGCATTGCTCCCCGTATAAAGCAGTACCCAGAAGGTTCCTCTGGGCCATGGGTGGTATATTTTCGGACCGGAGAGAAACCGGTTAATATATTAAAACTTTCTCGAGATCTGACTGCTAAGTACCCGGCCGTAACTCAGATAACACGTGTTCGGGCAAACAAGATACGTGTTCTAGTGAATGATCTCGGCCAGGCAAACGCGATTGCTTGCTGTGAGCGCTTTACGCGGAAATTTAAAGCGTACGTGCCTTGTGTGGCCATAGAAATCGATGGGGTAGTGTCCGAACCGGGCCTGAAATGCGAAGAACTGTTAGAGCACGGGGTTGGCTGCTTTAAGGACCCCTCACTTGAACAGATTAAGATTTGGAATGCAAACAATTGTATACCGCAAACACCGAGGGAGGTAAGACTACCTACTCTCTATCAGTGACATTCGCCGGGTCCTCTCTTCCCATCTACATCCTTCTTGACAAGGTTCGCCTACCAGTTCGCCTGTTTGTACCGCGGGTCATGAGCTGCAGCAATTGCAAGCAGTTGGGCCACACAGCCACATATTGTGGAAATAAGAAACGATGCGGCAAATGCGAAGGAGAGCATGAGGATGACTCTTGCGACAAAGAAACTGAAAAGTGTATTTGCTGCGGGGGCCCTTCACATGCTCTTAAATCATGCCCTGCGTACAAGCAGCGCGGGGATAAAATTAAGCGCTCCCTTAAGGAACGCTCGAGGCGTTCTTATGCAGAAATGCTAAAGAATGCTTCGCCATCTGTCCTGTCCGAAAATACCTATGCTGGTTTGGCTAACGTTGAGCAAGAATCTGACAACCCACGAGAGAGAACATCTTTGGTTAACCCAGGGGAATCCAGGAAGAGGAGAAATCTAGCCTCCCCTAGATTGCCTCGTAAGGGTGCCAAGGTGTCGTCCCCTCCGAGTGCGCCAACTACAATCAATAAATCCAACGGAAGTGATGCACTAATGCCGAAGCAATTTGCTCCAGGGCTTGGAAATATTAATTCTAACAAGGAGTATCCACCACTTCCAGGGACACCAAAAACCCCAAGTGTCCCCTTTTCTCCAACAGACACTCAGTCCAGTAACGGACTAATGAAATTTTCTGACATAGTTTCATTTTCACAACTTTCAATGTTACTGATCCTCTTAAAAGCATTCTGATACATTTTCTCCCTATAGTGCAAACATTTTTGAAGCAGTTGACTGCTAAATGGCCCCTCCTTGCAGCTATCGTATCCTTCGATGGCTAAGTCATCAAACGAGGCCACTGATTCGATCACTGTCTTACAGTGGAATTGCAGAAGTATCCTCCCGAAAATCGATTCCTTCAAATTTTTACTAAACAGTTTAAAATGTGATGTTTTCGCATTATGTGAAACTTGGTTAACTTCCGATATAAATATCAACTTCCACGACTTTAATATAATTACGGAGGAGTACTTTTGGGGATTAAAAAGTGCTATTCTTTCAACCGAATTAACCTCCCTTCGACACCAGACATTGAAATTGTCGCTTGTCAAGTTCTAATCAAAGGCAAAGACCTTTGCATTGCTTCCATCTACATTCCTCCTAGAGTTTCGGTAGGGCACCGAACGCTTTGTAATATCACGGAATCCTTACCGGCACCGCGACACTTTAACTCGCACGGTACGGTATGGGGTTGTCTTCACGATGATAATAGATCAACATTAATCCAAGATCTTTCCGACAATTTCAACATGATCCTACACCACCAGCACGCGCGAGCGCGTTGGATTTATCATTATGCTCGACATCGCTACAGTTAGATTGCATGTGGAAGGTGATCCCTGATCCCCACGGTAGCGATCATTTGCCTATCGTAATTTCAATTGCTAACGGTTCAAGACCATCGGAAACAATCAATGTCTCGTATGACCTCACACGGACCATTTATTGGAAGAGTTACGCGACCGCGATATCCGTTAAAATCGAATCCACTCAAGAACTTCCTCCGGTGGAAGAGTACAGGTTTTTGGCTGGCTTCATTCTCGACAGTGCGAATCAAGCTCAGACTAAACCAGTATCCAGCGCGAATACCCATGGACGGTCTCCCACCCTGTGGTGGGATAAAGAGTGCTCAGAGCTGTACGCGGAGAAGTCCACTGCATATAAGGCCTTCCGGGAAGACAGGTTACCAGCTAGCTATCAGCAGTACGCGTCGCTAGAAAGGCGAATGAAGAGTTTAATGAAGGCCAAAAACGCAGTTATTGGCGCCGGTTCGTCGACGGGTTAACGAGAGAAACAGCGATGAGCACTCTTTGGGGTATGCGTAATCGAAACAGTACCAACGAGAACATGGAATATTCAAACCGTTGCATATTCGCTTTCGCCAAGAAGATCTGTCCGGACTCTGTCCCGGTACAGAAAACGTACCGCGCCGCGTCTCCTCACGATACCGCGAACGAAACACCGTTTTCGATGGTGGAGTTCTCACTTGCTCTCTTAGCATGCAACAATAGCGCCCCAGGGTTAGACAGAATCAAATTCAACTTGCTGAAGAATCTGCCTGACACTGCAAAAAGGCGCTTGCTGAACTTATTCAACAAGTTTCTTGAGGGTAACATTGTCTCTCATGACTGGAGGCAAGTGAAGGTCATCGCCATTCAAAAACCAGCAAAACCAGCCTCCGACCACAACTCGTATCGACCGATTGCAATGCTGTCCTGTATTAGGAAGTTGTTCGAGAAAATGATCTTGTTTCGCCTCGATAATTGGGTTGAAGCAAATGGCTTACTGTCAGATACACAATTTGGCTTTCGCAAAGGCAAAGGGACGAACGATTGCCTTGCGTTGCTTTCTACAGAAATCCGATTTAGTTTCTATCAATATTCTGTCAAAGAAGCTGCACCAGCATGGTCTTTCACCAATTTTAAATAACTTTTTGCTAAACCTGTTGTCTAAAAAGCACGTGCACTTTTCGCATGGCGATTTAACAACATTGCGATTTAGCTACATGGGTCTTCCCCAGGGCTCATGTCTAAGTCCCCTGCTCTACAATTTTTACGTGAATGACATTGACGATTGTCTAGCCAATTCATGCACGCTAAGGCAACTTGCAGACGACGGGGTGGTCTCTGTTACAGGGCCCAAAGCTGCCGACTTGCAAGGACCATTACAAAATACCTTGGACAATTTGTCTGCTTGGGCTCTTCAGCTGGGTATTGAGTTCTCCAAGAGAAAACTGAGTTGGTTGTTTTTTCTAGGAAGCGTGAGCCGGCGCAACTCCAGCTTCTATTAATTGGTGCAACGATCAATCAGGTTTTCACATTTAAATATCTCGGGGTCTGGTTCGACTCTAAAGGTACCTGGGGATGTCACATTAGGTATCTGAAACAGAAATGCCAACAAAGGATCAATTTTCTCCGAACAATAACTGGAACATGGTGGGGTGCCCACCCAGGAGACCTGATCAGGTTATACCAAACAACGATATTGTCGGTGATGGAGTACGGGTGTTTCTGTTTCCGCTCCGCTACGAACATACACTTCATCAAACTGGAGAGAATCCAGTATCGTTGCTCGCGCATTGCTTTGGTTTGCATGCACTCGACCCATACGATGAGTCTCGAAGTGCTGGCTGGCGTTCTTCCGCTAAAAAAATCGATTTTGGGAACTCTCATATCGATTGCTCATCTGATGCGACATTCTGAACCCGTTGGTGATTGAAAACTTCGAGAGGCTCGTCTAGCTTAATTCTCAAACCCGATTTATGGCCTTGTACTTCGACTACATGGCACAGAGCATTAATCCTTCTTCGCATACTCCCAACCGTGTTCGTTTCCTAGATACTTCTGATTCTACTCTATTCTTCGACACATCCATGAAGGAAGAGATTCGTGGAATCCCGGACCATATACGCCCGCAAGTGATCCCCAATATATTTTTTAATAAATTCCGAGAAGTCGACTGTGACAAAATGTTCTACACTGACGGATCATATCTCGATGGGTCCACTGGCTTCGGTATCTTTAACAATTCTATCACCGCTTCATTCAAGCTCAATGATCCTGCTTCAGTTTACGTCGCAGAGTTAGCTGCAATTCAGTACACCCTTGGAATCATCGACACTCTGCCCACAGATCACTACTTCATCATTTTGGACAGCCTCAGCTCTATCGAGGCTCTTCGTTCGATGAAGCCCAAAAAGCAATTCCCATATTTCCTGGGGAAGATACGGGAGTCCTTGTGTACGTTATCTGAAAAATCTTATCAGATTACCTTTGTTTGGGTCCCCTCTCATTGCTCTATCCCGGGCAATGAAAAAGCCGACTCATTAGCAAAGGTGGGCGCATTAAATGGTGACATATACGAAAGACCAATCTGCTTCAACGATTTTTTTAGTATTTGTCGTCAGAGGACGCTCAACAGTTGGCAAACCTCGTGGAGCAATGGGGAACTTGGACGATGGCTACATTCGATTATCCCAAAGGTATCAACGAAGCCTTGGTTCGGGGGGATGGATGTGGGTCGGGATTTTATTCGTGTAATGTCCCGACTTATGTCCAATCACTACACCATGGATGCGCATTTGCGGCGTATTTGGTTTGCGGAAAGTAGTCTGTGCGCTTGGGACGAGGGCTATCACGACATCGAGCACGTTGTCTGGGTATGCGCCGGGTATTGTGACGCCAGGTCTCAGTTAAAGAAATCCCTTCGGGCCCGAGGTAGACCACCCAATGTACCAGTACGAGATATGCTGGCAACTCTTGATTTCCCCTATATGTCCCTTATTTATACTTTCTTAAAAACTATAAATATCCCAATTTAGCCCCTCTTTTTTTATTTCTCGTTTTTAGAGTTTCCTCCTGCCTTGTGATGCCGATCAGCTCCAGAGTGCCACTATGTAACCGCCGTCGCCCTTACCACTACACCTTCATAGAAGGAAACTGCAGCGAGAGCGACTCGAGGTCCGATGACTTTTGAAGGATTCCCCGCGGGTCCGAAGAATACCATCCGCCAATCCGGTACTCGACGACTTACTAGACTGAGGTGCAAATTTGTTTCGCTAATCCACCCCCCACCCACCCCCCGTTTGAGCGAAAGTTGCAAGTTTTGCTCTTCTTTCCCTGTCACCATACGCCTTCTCTCCCCTGTCCTTGATACAACTGCTGCTACACTGATGTGGAAATAAGCCACCCTCTGAATATCTTGACCAAGCATAAGTTTTCGTTAAAAAAAATCAAATTAGTATTCTGTATTCCTAGTTTTAAAATAGCTATAATTTTTACTCTTTATTGAAACTCTTGTCCTCCATCTTGTAAATAGAATTGTATCCCTAGTTTTAAGATATCTGTGAAATTTCTCATAAATATTTGTTCCCCCTTTTGTGTACTAAACTATATTGTTAGTTTTAAGATAACTGTAAAATATTTCGTAAAATACTATTACTCCCCCTCTTGTATATCAAACTGAATCCCTTGTTTTAAAATTTTTCATAAAAAAATCTTTTGGCCCTCTCTTGTATATTGAATCTTATTTCTAGTCTTAAGATAGCTGTAAATTTTCTTTTCTTTTGTAAAAAAAAATATTTCAACATTGTAACCTCCTAGTTTTAAGATATCCAAAATTTAAAAACAAAAGAATTTGGCACCGCCAAGCTAACGCATTTGTGCCTATCAAATAAACGAAATAAATAAAAAAAATGCAAATCATCTTTCAAGATGCGCCGTATAGTGGTACCATTGACAAACCGCTGAGTGCGACGACGATGCGATACGACTCAGTTGTATTCTGGACAACAATTTCTCTGACTGCTTCAACCAGTTCATAGGAACGGGTATTGGACGTCAATGAACGGAATGGGGCCGATCGTTCATTGTCCCGTGTTCAGCAAAATTCGACACTCAGCGACAAATAGTCTTGTCAGATGGCGTGTTTTCTATTATAATCACTGCCTACTTATGAAATGGCTTTGAGTAATCGATAGTAAATTCTCGAAGGGATTTATATGTCATAGCGCTCCTGCCGGTGAATTACTCCTGCAATTATTCATACACGCAGCATCTTAATGAAAATGTGACATAAACAACTGCGCAATGCGACTCTTGAATGTTGCACGCATGTGGTCTGCCATAATCTGCACTTCAAAATATCTTTATACATTTGGCCAAATTGAACTGGTGTTTTTCTTTATCAATGCTTCTCAAATCAGCTATGATTGAATTATTTCACCATCTACCAAATGATGTGCCGATATCTAGGGTCCAGATGGTGGGCTAGCCTTTCTGGCGTCGGTGATAAGCCCTCAGTGCGGACAAAGGCCGACGAATTATGTATAATATCATAATCTATTAAATGAATACAATTAATAAATAAGGCGCTGCCATTTACCCGCCAGGGCAAGTGGAACACAACTCAATCCAATTTTACCATACACAATCAGAATTTCGGAGTTTGACTATGGATTCTTAAATTTGCAGGCTATACGCCGGACCTTATACTGAGTAAATGAAAGTGGAAAAGTCTAAATAATTGCGCAATATATTAATTTTGGGGGAATACGTCATTCCTGCGAAGAAAGTTACAATAGTTTTTGTGAATCAACACATGAACCTGTATATTTCGTTCCGGTACTCTCAAGTCACTTTCTAGTATATTCAGGTGATACCTTAGTTACGTACTAGTACTATTTCGTTACGCTTCAAGACAATACAATCAAAGTGCAATAAAAGAAATTATTATTTACTCCGTTATAGCAGATAACGATTGTATTATTTTTCCATCCCGAGGATTCGAGATTAATCAGTGTCAATCGTGAAGCAGTCCGAAGAGGTTGTCTATCGGGAAGTGATGAAGACACTTTATGCTTGGTAAGTACTGGCTACGGGGTTTTCCTTTCGTTCGATAGTTTACATTATGCCTATCAATGACGTTTCATTGCAGGATCGTTGCCGCACTGGCGTTGATTTGCGCTAGTTCGGGTGAAGCTTATCTCTGCATGTGTTCGCCGAACAGTTGCGTGTTGATTCACCCCAATACGGATTTTTTCGAGAATGCCGAAGCTTTTTGTTCGACCTTCCGAACGGCGGCTCATGATATCTCCATAATTAAGCTAATGGATACCAAGTTGGCATCGGAAGCCTTCACAAAGTTCCCGAATATGACATCTCTGGAGATTTTTCAAGGCCAACTGGCCAAATTCAATTCTGATACGTTTAGTGGTGCTGGGAAATTGACAAAGCTGGTGATAAGGGGAAACAGTTTAACTAGCCTGGAGGCTTACACCTTCAAAGGAGCTGACAGTATGAAGGATCTAATGATTTCTGCTAACCCACTGAGCACGATTTCCGAAGACGCATTTGCTAATCTGCACCAGTTAGAAATTTTGATCTTGGCTCATGGAGAGATCACTTCTTTGCCAAGCAAACTGTTCCAGAACAATCGTATGCTGAAGGTGATTTCTTTGAATAGCAACAAGATAGCATCGATCGAGGCAGATGTTTTCAATGGACTGGATGAACTTGTCAAGTTGGAACTGGCCGACAATCAATTAGCTTCGTTCGATTTCAAGTTATTAAAGGCTACTGTTTTAGTGTTGAACAATAACAGTTTGGAGCATTTGGTTATCAACGAACATTGCAGTACAGTGTATGCCAACAACAATAATATCCGGACGATCAGTGTTGATGGAACTAATGTTCTCAAGTTATCGCTCATTAACAATCGCATCAATGATATCAGTAATCTTACAAAGTTGACGAACTTGACCAGCTTGTCCTTGGGAAGTAATAAACTGAAACCGGACACGGTGTTCAGTTCGCTGAACTCTCTGGAGGAATTAATGTTACAATCTACTTTGGTTAACCTAACTCCGGACACTTTCGCGAACCTGGCTAACTTAAAGATATTGGATTTGTCCTACAATAACATGACCGAGGTTGATTTTAAAATATTCGGTTCTCAAAATTCTCTTCAAATTCTAAGTTACGTCGGAAATCAGATAAAAAGTTTCAATTATCTGGAGGCTAGAGAGTATCTACCACGTTTGAGAGTACTAGAGATCTGTAAAAATGGATGGAACAGCTCTTATTTCGAGAGTAACGTGGCGAGGATGAAAAAGTTCCAAATTAGTCCGGACATGCATGGGTTTGCAACGCACTTCCTGTTCCGTGACGACTACATCAATATGTGCTCGGAGAAACTGTTTAACGACTACAACTACGACGACTATCCGGAGCCTTTGGTCGATACGGACGTGGAAGATGAGATCAAAGAATCATATTCTACGACAACTACAGTTACTCCAAGAACTACTGCGGTCACCCCGACAACAACGACTGAAATGTCAACGAGTGTAGTATCATCTTCTACGGAGCAACCGGTTGATGACTCGAACCATTCTTCACAGCGCCATCACATTATCGAGTACAACACGAACACGGTCGCTTCAGTTCCGACAACTGGAGCTGCCGAACCGGTGAAAGCGGGATCCCCATTTTTAGTGACATTCCAAGTGTTGGTTTACATTCTGTCCATCGTAGGGTTAGTTTCGTTGTGTGCCGCCGTGGGTTATTTGTGGAGAAAACGGAAGCTTGATTTGCAAAGACTGACGTCTGAAAATGCCGAGACGGCTGATGCTGTGCGATTGATTTGAGTGGAGGTTTTCAGAAAAAAAAACCTATTTATTATCGCATCGCGATTGGTGATACACCACGGACTGACGGAAAGTGAATTTATAGCATGTTTATGTTTCTTCAAATAGCGTGTTTGTGTAGTTCTTAGAATTTGGAAACCAATAAATGTAGTGATAGCTGAAAGTAAGCAACGAAGTTGGAGTAACAGTAACTTCCAATAAATATTCAAACACCATTTCTGTTTGTTTATATTAAATGCCTCTTTCGTGATAACAGTGAATCGTATCTTACCAATGGTGTTTCTTTTTGGCATTAGGAAGCGTATTCCATATTACATTACTGAAAGTATCTTTGACCGATACAGCTTTATTCGGTCTCCTGGATATGAACTAAACTATTCAGAATATTCTGAAAGCGAAATAACTTATCTGAATATCGCAGAAGTTTCCTGAGTTTAGAATAAATCTCTGAAATTAGAAGACTTAGCTAAAGGTGTTAGAGATTTTCTGAATCTCCCGATATGTTAATAAATTCTGTTAGCTTGTAAAATTGTCTTGAAACCAAGAAAACGATGTTCAAAATGTTGGAAGAGCAAAATCAGCCAAACATAATTAAATTATTTTATATTTAAATGTGTAATTGATAAATTTGATTCTTTTTTATTTTGTTTTATTACATGTTCTGTTGGCTTAACATAAAGTTAAGAGAACCATTTAGTCAACGTTATTTTAAAACCTACCGAATTACATTCACTTTTTTGAATAATTAAATGCACTATTAAAAAGTAGTTTGCAATTTCTTTTAAGAAAATCATTTATTTTTTTTGGCTTAACATAAAGTTAACAGAACAGTGATGTAAAAATCATTGTAAAACCTACTAAAGCTGATTTAATTATTCCAGTAATTAAATCATAATTGTGGTTCAACTGAGAACGCCTCAATAAGCGGTCTTCTTGGAAAACGAAAAAAGCAGTTTGTTCGCACACCGTTGGAACAATCTTCATACAAATATATCAATGCATTCGGGGCATTGCACACTTAATTCTTTCTGCCGGATCTCAGCTTTTTTCGCATTTTTGCCGAAATTTCAATAGCTGAGATTTCAGTAAACAATTTTTTTGCTGAGACCTCAGTAAAAGTGACGTTTGATAGCTGAGACTCGGAAAAATCTCACTTTACTGAGATAGCAGTTTCTAAATTTGCTGACTACACGGCTTTTGGACAATTGCCGAGCCGAATTGAGTGTGTGATCCCAAGCAGAGTTTGATAAATTGAGAACTAAACTTGATGTTGTGATGTAGTAGGTAATGATTGCTCTGGTTGTTATCATGTTGGTCCTTTTAACGTTTAAAAGACCAAAATCGAAAGCAGAAAAATTGTCCTATGACATCAAACAGAAAACTATTTACGCCATCAGTGAAAGCAAATTGAAAACTCATTGGGATGTTGTAATATTTCATGGATAACAAAATTAGTAAGCAATTTGATGTTTGCCAAAGAAATGAAAACAAACAGTTTTCTCTAAAAAACGCAAAGCATGTAAACACATCAAAATGAGATCAAAATCAGAGGTGGGTAAGAAAACCAACCGGTACGTATATTCACCGGTATGGTTGTCAAAATCTCAACACGTGTAAACGAGTGCTGCACATTGTATTCGGTTTTGATTTGGTTCACACGGTAAACGAAGTCAAAACCTCCACCGGGTCTCAGTTTCTAAAACCTAACCGAGTCACTCAGCACCGTTTACATGTGTGTACGAGTTTCTACATGTGTTGATGTATTCTTAGCAGCGGTTTAGGTTCGGCTTTAGAAAACCGAACCTGATTTTTTCTATACACGGTGCTGCGGTTAAAAGAAGAAGCAGTAAATTCGTATGCAGTGCTGCCGAATAGACAACTGAATTGAGTTCAATTAGTTGTTGAGAGTCGATGTTAATAGTTCAACAATTGATGTTTGTTTCAATGCTGAAAACCAAGATGGCGTACACCAAACTAAAAACCGCTACCTTGTCTTGGCGAATAATTGCATGAAACCGAGAAATGTAGATATATTTGATTCGGTGAAATTGTCTAGAGCATATAAATTGACGTTAATGTCGATATGTTTAAATTGAAATTAATGAAAACAATGAAATCAGCGAAGTCAATGAAATAACAAAAACAATAAAATCCATTAAATTAATGAAATCAATAACTTCACATTCATTCAAAGAGTCCTGTTGTATTTATATCGCCAATAGTCGTATCAATGAAATCTAATCCATGTCTGGTTGTGCTCGTTAGGCGATTCTCGAATAATCTCGATCACATAGTCACATTACGTATACATATATCCTTATTATTACTGTATGGCGCATCGAATTGATACCTATACCCTTGCACTGAGGCAATTGCGTGTATGTGTGTGTTATTCACATATGGTAAGCAACTCAGACGCAAGTCGGGAAAACTCACTGTTAAACGATTAGGTCCTTATTTATTGAGTACTGGTAAAACATATTTCGGTCATTGTTGCTGTTACTGTACATCGTTTTGACACATTATGGAGGTCCTCTAGAAGGTTTGGTCGCAAACATTCGAGTTAAGAGAAAACTACCACTCAATTATTCAATTACTAAAAAAAACTTAATTTATTGAGAACAGCAACCAACTAACGAATAGCAAGAATACTTTCATTTAATATGCCGCCGTTGGAAACTAGGTTTCTTCAAGGAATAAATATTTCCGGCGATACCAGTCAATGTGTGTACACAAATCTACTGCAGAACAATCAAATTAAAACAAAAAATGCGCAAACATTCGAATGAAAAAAATCACATTGTAACCAAAAAATAGTAAGTCTCATTACAACAAAACATATAAAACGTCCTTCAATCATTTATGTGGATATTGGTCCATACTGTAACCATGCTAGTTGTTAAATCATCATGAATAGGCCATAATTTTTAATATAATTCCGCCATTTTGAATTTCTAATTTACGACGCAATTCAAGTTTCGTTTCCTTGGAATTATATTCCTATTTAAATATGCATGCTTTTAAATGCTAAATCGTCGTGAAAATATCAACATATTGGGATGCAAATTGGCGACGAATAACAATTTTAAATCTCTAGACAACTTTTTGATATCAAAAATACCCTTGTTTCATGATTTTTTACCATTAAAACGTTATTGAATGCCAGTAGTATTGAATATAGCTCGCCATATCATATTTTAAATGACGGCAGGCATCAATTTGCGATCTTTTAACATATTTCTTATATTAAAAATTTCCATGTCGCATGATTCTAGATGACAGAATATCTTGAATATACCGTCATCATAAATTTTGATCTGCTATCATAGGTATAAAAACAGCGGAGGCTATTAAATTTCCTTTTACTTTCGATTTTTGGGCAGTTTCCCATGCCAAACATACCCATTTTACCAACTTCCTGATGATGAATCATTTTGAAAATGTCGCAATATTGAGTTAAGGAACGCCATTTATGACAACGAACATAATTTATTTGAACAGAAAGATGTTTGAAGACATTTTTTCAATTAACGAAATGATACCTTACATTATACCCAAAAGAAATTTGTATAGAATTCGTAATAAAAATACTAGCAGAACTAGCTTAGCCGATAAGCATCAACCCGAATACACAACCGCAACACAACCGAAGTTTGGTTTCGTTATTCTCGTGTTTCCTTCCCATACTCGTGCACCGGTAAACGAAAATCAAAACCAAACCGCGGTGCTGTGTAAACGAAACTCGGTTTGGTTTTCATGTCTCGTTGAAACACAACCAGCGGTAAGACCGCACACAATGTAAAGGAAACACAAACACGTGTAAAAATTTAGTTTACCATACCGGTACTCAACCGGTATTTTCCCACCTCTTTGATTCAAAATATGATGTCATATCTGAAAAAGTTTAAACCGATATCATTATAAGATTTCAATTTGATGCCTGATATCAAAATATGTTGTCTATTGGCCTTTGGTTTGATGTTCGACTCTGCTAGGGAGAGTATTACTGATTGATTTTCATGAACGGCGTGAGAGAAAACTGCTTTTTTCGTTTTCCAAGATGACAACTTTCTCAGTTGAACCTTAATGCACATGTAGAAAAAAAATTGTGCGGGGTCGGGACCCGAACCCAGGTGCGCTGCGTACAAGGAAATCGATTTACCAATACACTACGCCCACTCCCCAAAAAATGTTATTTTGTAGATGTCCTTAACATAACTTTTAGAGCTCAAAACATCGACATTTTGGGAAAACCCGTTCCCGTATGCATTAAAAATCGATTCAATCAACATAGCAGTGAGATGAGACATTTATTACACATATCATTGTTGGATCATTAAATAGTTTTCAGAAGTGGGCACCCAACTAGAGATAAGAAGTTTCAAGTCCGGCACGAACAAACCGCGAATAAACTGAATAAATTATCGAAAATCCAAACATCAAATAAAATTTAAAAAGTTTAAAAAAATAAAAGATCGTCAGATTCAGAAAATGATTGATAGAAATCAAATTAATAAAATAAATTGATCAAATTAGTTCAGCTTTTTATATATAAAATTAAGCAAATTGAAATAAGTTCGAATTTGTTTCAAACTATCAAATTGGATGAAATGAATAAAAGGAATGACCGAACAACAAAACCAATCGAATGAATAAAGCAAACAAAATAAATAGAATTGAAAAATAAAATGAAATGATCATTCATTCAAAATTTTCAAAATGAATGAAACTGAAAAAATGAGAGTATAGAATGAAATTAAAAAAAACCAATAAATGAGGTAAACGAATAAAACGAATTGTACGAATTTGAAAACCATTGTTTCAGATAGTTCTAAAATGTTCGTGAAAAACGCTGTGCGTACGTTCGTATCGATGAAATGAGATCATCTCCGTTTGCGATTGAGTCGGGTGTTCCCCAGGGAAGTCATCTAGGCCCGATACTGTTTATTTTATTCGTAAACGATTTGTGCTCCACTATACAGTCCCCTAAGTACATGTTCGCGGATGATCTGAAATTCTTTCGTGTAATTGCTTCGGCAGTCGATTGCTGTGCCATCCAAGCCGATATCGATTCGCTGCTAAATTGGTGCACACTAAACGGGATGGAAGTAAACGTACAAAAGTGTAATGTGATCTCGTTCTGTCGTAACAGGCACTTAACAACGTTTGATTATAGAATGTCAACAAGCATTATCAACCGTGTAAACACAGTTAAGGATCTAGGCATTCTTCTCGATAGCAAATTGAGTTTCGCGCAGCACATTGCAATGTCTACAGCCAAAGCATATGCCGTATTGGGGTTCATCAAAAGAAACACGCAACAATTCAACGATGTATACTGCCTAAAATCGCTCTTCTGCGCCCTTGTACGTAGCATTCTCGAGTACGGTGTACTTGTGTGGGCACCCTATCATGCTGTACAAATCAACCGCGTCGAACGAATTCAGCGTCACTTTGTTCGTTACGCTCTGCGGTTACTACCTTGGACTGATCCTATTCGTCTACCACCCTATGAACATCGATGCAATCTTCTACGTTTGCCGACTCTTGCAAGTCGGAGGATAATGCTGCAACGGCTCTTCGTGTTTGATCTTCTGGGAAACAATATAGATAGCCCGGAGTTGCTGAACCAGCTCCGATTCAACGTACCGCCTAGACCCACCAGACGAACTGATTTCTTTCGGTTACCAATGTATCGTACTCTTTTTTCTCAAAACAATCCGTTCAATGTATGCTGTCGTAATTTTAATAATGTAGCTGACAAATATGATTTTAGCATTACTAAGACTACCTTTAAACATAGAATTAATATTAATTAAGAAACTGTCTGTACGAGTAACTCGAAGACCAGTAAATAAATAAATAAATAAAAAATCCCACTATTTGGAAAATAGCTCATCAATATACAATGCACTTCCTAAGTGCCAATAATAATCCGAAATATCCCCTCGCCCCTGCGATTACAGGATGGAAACCACTACAATAAAGTGTGCATATCCCCCACAATCATCAACCGGCCAACGAGAATGTCAATTTTACAAAATTTTACAATATGTATCCCACTTTCTACCTTTTTCCTTTACTAACATAAGAGGGGAGCAAGCCACCCCTAAATACGGCTTTCTCTTCCCCCACTAACACGTGCGATGCACCTTAAAAATGAATTATCGGCCTCGTTAAGCTACTGTATTTGGGCCTAAATAAACTTAGTTATATAAAAAATGCACTTCCTAGTGTTTCCATCTTTTTTGTCTTCAACTATTCGTTTTCGTTCTTCTTATCTTGGCGGCAAATGTTCAATTTGTTCTGGAATGTATTTTTGGTCATAGATTTCTAAAAAAAAGGTTTTTGTGCAGAATAAAGTTTTCAGATCCAGTATTTAAACACGTACTTGGAAACAGTAATCTGAGATAAGGACCTATCATAAGGTCACCATACCACTTAAACAGAGAACGACGGAGAGAGATTGCGATTCGTGAATGACTCAGGTAAATATTTTTCATTTGCATTGAAATAAATAGAAGATCGTATGAAGTGTCTCGGTTATGTTGGCGATTATATTGTTGTGGATAGTACAAAAGCCGTGCAGTCTCTTTCCAGTGATCTCTATTGCCTGTGAATTGTTTCATTCGGAATGCTCGAACGAAAGATATGGATTAATTAGTCTTATGTAAACCAATACCATGAAAAAAAACCTGTTTTAATCCACCTAGCGGTGCAATTGTGCCTTTCTCATTTCTCTAAACTATGGCACGGAGGCTTTTTATGTTCAACATAATTGTGGAAATGTCCATTACATTCTTAGTACACTTTGCACTTATACACAATGGCATGCCAGCCACGAACTTGAGTTGACGGTGAAACACTTGAAATAAAAAAATATAATACTCCATTAGCCTAATCAGCATTAGATCAATGTTATCTGCTTGCTAACTCATTTTGTCATGCGGGGGTGGGTATGTGAGGAGGGCGAAAGTCCCATGAACGAACGACTCCCGAGCTTAAATTGGTATGCTTTGTGATATAGTGGTGGTTTAAAGATGATGGGGTTGAAAGGGAGGGGTATGAGGGCTGGATGGGGTGGTGGTCTGAGGGGTGATTTAAGGAGATTTTTAAAGGAGGGAAGTCAACAGTAGAGGGGGGGGGGGTAACCCCTCTCCGTAAACAATCAACTACGCCCCTGTTAAAATCCAGAAACCTTATGAGAGTCGGGATTAGGTTGACGTTTTTCAGAGTGATTGCATAACCTTTCTATATGAGAAAGGCAAAAATGTGCCAAAATCCAAAAAAGTGAATCGTGGTCAATTTTTTTTTCGAGTTTGCATCAAATCTCGACGTTTCATGCACCTTGAACACATTTAACATCAAAAATAAAAATTCTATTTTTAATTTTTCCTATAGTTTATATGAGAAATTTCTGTGTGGCCGCACTCTGAAACCCGTAATTCCGGAACCAGTATTCCGATCGATCCAAAATTCAATAGCAGCCGATGGGAAGGTTGCACCTTTCATTTGAGACTAAGTTTGGGCAAATCGGTCCAGCCATCTCTGAGAAAAATGAGTGACATTATTTGACACATACGCACATACATACACACACACACACATACACACACACATACACACACACACATACACACACACATACACACACACATACACACACACATACATACATACACACACACATACAGACTTTTTCCGATCTCGACGAACTGAGTCGAATGGGATATGACACTCGGCCCTCCGGGCCGGGATTAGATTGACGTTTTTCAGAGTGATTGCATAACCTTTCTATATGAGAAAGGCAAAAATGTGCCAAAATCCAAAAAAGTGAATCGTGGTCAATTTTTTTTTCGAGTTTGCATCAAATCTCGACGTTTCATGCACCTTGAACACATTTAACATCAAAAATAAAAATTCTATTTTTAATTTTTCCTATAGTTTATATGAGAAATTTCTGTGTGGCCGCACTCTGAAACCCGTAATTCCGGAACCAGTATTCCGATCGATCCAAAATTCAATAGCAGCCGATGGGAAGGTTGCACCTTTCATTTGAGACTAAGTTTGGGCAAATCGGTCCAGCCATCTCTGAGAAAAATGAGTGACATTATTTGACACATACGCACATACATACACACACACACACATACACACACACATACACACACACATACACACACACATACACACACACATACACACACACATACATACATACACACACACATACAGACTTTTTCCGATCTCGACGAACTGAGTCGAATGGGATATGACACTCGGCCCTCCGGGCCGGGATTAGGTTGACGTTTTTCAGAGTGATTGCATAACCTTTCTATATGAGAAAGGCAAAAATGTGCCAAAATCCAAAAAAGTGAATCGTGGTCAATTTTTTTTTCGAGTTTGCATCAAATCTCGACGTTTCATGCACCTTGAACACATTTAACATCAAAAATAAAAATTCTATTTTTAATTTTTCCTATAGTTTATATGAGAAATTTCTGTGTGGCCGCACTCTGAAACCCGTAATTCCGGAACCAGTATTCCGATCGATCCAAAATTCAATAGCAGCCGATGGGAAGGTTGCACCTTTCATTTGAGACTAAGTTTGGGCAAATCGGTCCAGCCATCTCTGAGAAAAATGAGTGACATTATTTGACACATACGCACATACATACACACACACACACATACACACACACATACACACACACATACACACACACATACACACACACATACACACACACATACATACATACACACACACATACAGACTTTTTCCGATCTCGACGAACTGAGTCGAATGGGATATGACACTCGGCCCTCCGGGCCGGGATTAGGTTGACGTTTTTCAGAGTGATTGCATAACCTTTCTATATGAGAAAGGCAAAAATGTGCCAAAATCCAAAAAAGTGAATCGTGGTCAATTTTTTTTTCGAGTTTGCATCAAATCTCGACGTTTCATGCACCTTGAACACATTTAACATCAAAAATAAAAATTCTATTTTTAATTTTTCCTATAGTTTATATGAGAAATTTCTGTGTGGCCGCACTCTGAAACCCGTAATTCCGGAACCAGTATTCCGATCGATCCAAAATTCAATAGCAGCCGATGGGAAGGTTGCACCTTTCATTTGAGACTAAGTTTGGGCAAATCGGTCCAGCCATCTCTGAGAAAAATGAGTGACATTATTTGACACATACGCACATACATACACACACACACATACACACACACATACACACACATACACACACATACACACACACATACACACGCACATACATACATACACACACACATACAGACTTTTTCCGATCTCGACGAACTGAGTCGAATGGGATATGACACTCGGCCCTCCGGGCCGGGATTAGGTTGACGTTTTTCAGAGTGATTGCATAACCTTTCTATATGAGAAAGGCAAAAATGTGCCAAAATCCAAAAAAGTGAATCGTGGTCAATTTTTTTTTCGAGTTTGCATCAAATCTCGACGTTTCATGCACCTTGAACACATTTAACATCAAAAATAAAAATTCTATTTTTAATTTTTCCTATAGTTTATATGAGAAATTTCTGTGTGGCCGCACTCTGAAACCCGTAATTCCGGAACCAGTATTCCGATCGATCCAAAATTCAATAGCAGCCGATGGGAAGGTTGCACCTTTCATTTGAGACTAAGTTTGGGCAAATCGGTCTAGCCATCTCTGAGAAAAATGAGTGACATTATTTGACACATACGCACATACATACACACACACACATACACACACACATACACACACACATACACACACACATACACACACATACACACACACATACATACATACACACACACATACAGACTTTTTCCGATCTCGACGAACTGAGTCGAATGGGATATAACACTCGGCCCTCCGGGCCGGGATTAGGTTGACGTTTTTCAGAGTGATTGCATAACCTTTCTATATGAGAAAGGCAAAAATGTGCCAAAATCCAAAAAAGTGAATCGTGGTCAATTTTTTTTTCGAGTTTGCATCAAATCTCGACGTTTCATGCACCTTGAACACATTTAACATCAAAAATAAAAATTCTATTTTTAATTTTTCCTATAGTTTATATGAGAAATTTCTGTGTGGCCGCACTCTGAAACCCGTAATTCCGGAACCAGTATTCCGATCGATCCAAAATTCAATAGCAGCCGATGGGAAGGTTGCACCTTTCATTTGAGACTAAGTTTGGGCAAATCGGTCCAGCCATCTCTGAGAAAAATGAGTGACATTATTTGACACATACGCACATACATACACACACACATACACACACACATACACACACACATACACACACACATACACACACACATACACACACACATACATACATACACACACACACATACAGACTTTTTCCGATCTCGACGAACTGAGTCGAATGGGATATGACACTCGGCCCTCCGGGCCGGGATTAGGTTGACGTTTTGCATTGCACACACACACATACATACATACACACACACACATACAGACTTTTTCCGATCTCGACGAACTGAGTCGAATGGGATATGACACTCGGCCCTCCGGGCCGGGATTAGGTTGACGTTTTTCAGAGTGATTGCATAACCTTTCTATATGAGAAAGGCAAAAATGTGCCAAAATCCAAAAAAGTGAATCGTGGTCAATTTTTTTTTCGAGTTTGCATCAAATCTCGACGTTTCATGCACCTTGAACACATTTAACATCAAAAATAAAAATTCTATTTTTAATTTTTCCTATAGTTTATATGAGAAATTTCTGTGTGGCCGCACTCTGAAACCCGTAATTCCGGAACCAGTATTCCGATCGATCCAAAATTCAATAGCAGCCGATGGGAAGGTTGCACCTTTCATTTGAGACTAAGTTTGGGCAAATCGGTCCAGCCATCTCTGAGAAAAATGAGTGACATTATTTGACACATACGCACATACATACACACACACACACACATACACACACACATACACACACACATGCACACACACATACACACACACATACACACACATACATACATACACACACACATACAGACTTTTTCCGATCTCGACGAACTGAGTCGAATGGGATATGACACTCGGCCCTCCGGGCCGGGATTAGGTTGACGTTTTTCAGAGTGATTGCATAACCTTTCTATATGAGAAAGGCAAAAATGTGCCAAAATCCAAAAAAGTGAATCGTGGTCAATTTTTTTTTCGAGTTTGCATCAAATCTCGACGTTTCATGCACCTTGAACACATTTAACATCAAAAATAAAAATTCTATTTTTAATTTTTCCTATAGTTT